>NC_069506.1:251363751-251636251 GCF_027579735.1 Bombina bombina | reverse complement strand
TTCACACTGCAGAGAAAAAGACATTCATGGGCATAATACTGACATAATCCACTTGTACATGTGTCAAGACATTTTCTTTTCCCTATTATACATGATTCTGGCTTCATATCTTTTAGAGGCGGATTCAGCATAACAGCTTCAGATGCTAAGGAACATCTAAGAAAAAAGAAAAAAAAAAAAACTTGATCCCAGCATTTTAGATTCATAGGACCAAATAAAAATGGGTGCTATACCTTTTCCAAGCACTTCCATAGAATCATTATTTATGAGAAAACTGTAAACCTGAATGTAAAATTGAAAAATATAAGAAACTGTTATACATATTAGCAATTTTCTTGTTAGTAAAGTGTATGATTTGGATTTGTTTGCATTCTGTGTTACTCTCAAGGTTGAGAGCCTCTGCATGAAATTTAAAGGGGTCAATTTATCAAGCTCCATACGGAGCTTGATGCCCAGTGTTTCCGGTGAGCCTAAAGGCTCGTCGGAAACAGAAGTTATGAAGCAGCGGTCTAAAGATCGCTACTCCATAACCTGTCCACCTGCTCTGAGGCCGCAGACAATCTTGTTGATTGACACCCCCTGCTAGCAGCTGATTGGCCGCAAATCTGCAGGGGCGGCATTGCACCAGCATAAATGCCACCAGTGTATGCTGTCGGCATTTATCGTTGTGCAGCGGACATGATAAATAAATTGACCCCAACGGCTGTACTTTAAGGGACATGAAACATAAAATGCTTCTTCCATGACTCAGAAAGATTATACTTTTTTTCTTTTTAAATATTACAATTTACTTTTAGCAAATTTGCCTTGTTCCTTTTTTTTAAAGAGAATTCTATGGAAACAATTCTATCAAGCTTTCTGGGTTTGCAAAATTCTATAAGAAATCTCACCAGTACTTTGAACCCCTCCCTTTCCTAATTCTATAAACACAGTTTTTACCTTGAGAACAGTCGTCTCACAATGAAGTGTTACCTGCTTTTAAGTATTATGAGTTGAAAGTAAACTGTTCTTGCTTGTTCACTAACCCGTAGAGTGCAAAAAGATGAAAGTAGAATATCACGCACGCGTGATAACCTATTAACCAATAGAAGTCAATAGAGCAAAAAAAGTGAAAAAAAAAACCACCAACTCATGCATAAACACGATCCCATATTCTCAAGTGCGCTAACCGACATGAAAATATAAATATTTCACTTTCCAATGTTCTTCCCACAACAGATTATGTTCAATTTATTAATAAATATATAATTATATATATATATAGGCCCAAAGTTATCAAGGTATGGCGGACTTGATCCGTCACTGCGGATCAGGTCCGCCAGACCTCACTGAATACGGCGAGCAATACGCTCGCCGTATTCAGCATTGCACCAGCAGCTCACAAGAGCTGCTGGTGCAACGCCGCCCCCTGCAGACTCGCCACAAGCAGGGGGGTGTCAATCAACCTGATCGTACTCGATCAGGTTGATTTCCGGCTCTGAGCAGGCGGACAGGTTATGGAGCAGTAATCTTTGTGACCGCTGCTTCATAACTGCTGTTTCTGGCAAGCCTGCAGGTTCGCCAGAAACAGGGGCCATCAAGCTCCATACGGAGCTTGTTAAATAGAGCCCATAGAGTGAGTAATAGAATACTCCCAGCACTGTTTCTTTTTAGGAAAACATCCTTTATTAAAGTATCAGAGAATAAAACAACAGCTACGTTTCGGGCCTACATAGCCCTTATTCGTGCTGTACATTACAGGTAAAGCACCTCAATTTATACCACCTGTGATTAACATATTAACTCCTTAATGTCATACGCATATCATCTTCTCTACGGCATACTGCCATCTAGTGGACATTAAACAGTGGGAACTCCACCTGTTGATTAGAATAAAAATTTGTTTAAAAACAATTTCCAAAATTCCTTACTAACTATACAATTTTTAAGATGATATACATTCACCTGCAAAAGGTATGTGCACTTGCCATAACAGTAACTAGAGAGGACACTGATGTTTTTTCTTATTCGGATATGGATGCCTCAAGGATAAAAACACTGACAGTTTCCAGGGATTTCCTAAGAGTTACTACAGGTACTGATGAATCTATAAATTGGGAAAGAGCGAAGAAAAAACTCCTATCATATGAATTACACAGCTCTACATTAGCTGAATACTTCTGAGTAAGGAGAATACCGAGGGGATTACGGATTAAACTCAGACCCACTATAATGAGCAACAACGAGAAATATAAGAAACGCTTTGGATGTATATTAAATAAATGCTCATTCGATATAATAGTGTTGACAGTTAAGTGTCTGCAGGAAGAAATAGAGAAACAAAAAATCTTGGTTGCTGAGTGTGAAAACGGCACATTTTTCGGCTGAAGAACTTCAGAAGATAAAAACTGAGATTAATACCTTGATGGATGCCTATCAAAAGGAGTTGAAGGATACCAAACACCAGAAATTTACCTGTGATGAAGAGGATTACCAGTCCGGTCGGGTTTACCGGTGGTCACGTGAGGATGACGCTCATGACATCACATACAGGCGACGAGGAAGATACAACGCCGCATGGAAGGGAACGCGGCAGGCTCCAAGGTAGCAGAACCCGGGTGAATTGAATACTTCTTTTGGGGAATATTTTTTAAGGTCAGGCTCCGAGGTAGATACCGGAGGAGCGGCCGGAAACACCACAAAGGCAGGAGAAACACTACAGCAAGCACAGACCCGGAGCAAGCAGATATTTCAGGGCTACCAAAAGTGAGAGGTGATGAAGTGGGGTCTGATGCCAATGATATGGTATGTAATGATACATCATTGATATATGATAGTTTTTCACAAACTAATCTTATGGAGGACTATATGTCTGGTCACCGCCCTAACCAACAAATGACTGTACATAATCAAAAGAACATTGTGATTAACATTTCAAAATATGTGCTAACACCTGTTGAGATTGAAGTGTTAAGTAAAGGACTTTTATTTTTGTCCCACAAAGGGTATCAACACTTTTACTGTGGACAAAGATTTATATCGTTTTTTTAGGTTACTTAGATTAAAGGCCCATTTTTCTACACATAGTGATCGGAATGAAAATACTAATGTAGGTACTGACACACAATCATGTTTTAATTTAAAATAATTGGGATTAAGGAAGAAATCTAAGTTTGTCCCAAGTACTATAAATTCAGGAGTAAAAACTTTTATTAAGTTTGTTCAACAAGATGTAAAATCATTAATGAAAAAGGCACAATATCATCCGGTGCAGCATAACATGTCCATAAAAGAAAAACAAGCTTTAGAGAATTTATCAAAAAATCCATCTATTGTGATAATAAGTGTGGACAAGGGCAGTGCAGTTATTGTATTAGATAGAAAATACTATATACAAGAAATTCTAATTCAGTTATCAGATGGTGGAATCTACCAAATTCTTGATGATGATCCGTTGTCAGAGATACAGAAAGAGATTAAGCACACTGTTGATGGAGCTTTAGAAAAACAAATCATCACCAAGAATGTGTCAGCTTTCCTTATTAAACGGGATCCATCTACACCGGTATTTTATACCCTCTCGAAAGTCCATACAAATTTAAAGGAACGTCCCGGGAGACCTTTAGTCACTGGTACAGAGTCAGTTTTCTCTAATATAGCAATTTTTTTAGACAAAATCTTGAACCCCCTAGCCTCTAAACAGCCATCTTTTCTTAAAGACACTGGCAATTTTCTGGGGAAAATTTGTGAAATACCTTGTACAGATACAGATATTTTATTCAGTCTTGACATAGTTAGTCTTTATACAGCTATCCCCCATGAGGCTGGAATACAGTCAACTTTGGAATTAATTGAACATATAGCTATACTATCATCACTCCAGTCTAAATTTGTTGAGGATCTCTTGGGTATTGTACTCTATTTGAATTACTTTTTATTTCAGGATACTTTATATTTGCAAAAGAAGGGTACAGCTATGGGCTCCAATGTAGCCCCCTCATATGCCAACATATTTGTAAGTCATTTTGAGAAGAAATATGTATATACTCATCATTTATATCAGGAAAATTGTAGAATATGGCTTCGCTATATCGATGATTTGTTTGGCGTGTGGGGGGGCACATTGGAGTGCTTACAAGAATATGTAGACCACCTGAATAATGCCACTAATAGTTTAAAGTTTGCTCTGGAGTATTCTATAGCAAAGATTAATTTTTTGGATACTACCGTATATAAACAAAATAATAAACTTATTACGGACATTTATAGCAAACCAACAGATCGTAACACTTTGCTACATTTTGAAAGCTTTCATCCACAGAGGGTATTTAAATCTATCCCCAAGAGTCAGTTTTGTAGAACAATACGTAATGTAAAAGACAAGAGACTCCAGGACATAAGGTTGGAACAGATGGCTAACACATTTTTAGATACGGGATACCTAAGGGAGATAGTCACAAAATGTAAATATGAATCTCTGAATAGTAGTGGGCCATCAAATGAAAAGGATACCAATAAGAATAGGTTGATATTTTGTACAGAATTTAATGAATATAGTGAAAGAATCACTTTGGTCCTTAAAAACACTGGTACCTACTTAGTAAATCTCTCCCTGATGTTGTTGAGTTTCAAAGGCCACCTTTACAATCATTTAAAAGAGCAAAAAATATTAAAGATGTATTAGTATGTGCAGATGTAGGGAATAATAAACTGAGAGGTATTAATTATCTAACCACCCCAAAGAAAGGCACTTATCCATGTCTGGGTTGTGCTCAATGTAATTCAATGTTCAAAGGAAACTGTATTGCCTAGATTAATGATAATACAAAGGGAGATAAAAGGTTTTTATACATGTGATACAGATTTTGTCGTGTACCTCCTTAAATGCCCATGTGGGCATGGCTATATAGGGGAAACTATTCGCCCTGTCAAAGATAGGATTAGCGCTCACAAATCCAGTATTAGAAATAGAGATATGACACAGCCAGTGTCTGCTCAGTTTACTATGGCAGGACATACTGTCAGTCAATTAAGGTTTCAGATAATTGATCATATCCCTAAACTTAGGAGAGGGGGCAATAGAGAAATCCTCCTGAAAAAAGAGAGGTTTGGTGGATACATCAGTTATGCACCCTTTATCAAATAGGTTTAAACAAAGATTATGGGCTCCATGTACTAAGCAGTCAGCGAGCTACCCGCAACAAATCTCGCGTCAAAACTCGCAAACTGATATGTACAAAGTCATCAACTATGTTCAAACTCGCATCTTTAAAATTGTGAGCGTACTTATTCGCCAAACCTCGCTACCTCTCCATTTTTCACTGTAATTAGACACATTTGACCACCAACTCGCCAAAAACGAATGTACTAAAAAATCTATTTGTCCGCTCGCTGCAATTTCCGCTCCCACCTCGTTATTTTTGCCTCGCCACCTTTTAGGTGGCGGGCAAGGTACAAAACAATAGGAAAGTCAATCTAGACGCCAGTCTAGACATATATAAAAGGCAGTAATATCAGCATTGTACTTACAGCATAACTGGCGTCTAATTTGTCTCTCATTTCCATGTACATAAATTGCGCCCAATTTGTCGACTGTAATTAAAGAGTAATCTATATTTTAAATTTGTATTGTATAGTTGTCAATCTTTATAATTATTTTTATATTAATATTTATATATTATCAGATCCAGATGAAGCCATATCCAAATTGTAAATAAATATTACAAAAATAACGCTCTGTTATCACTCTTCAAAAATTTTTGAACAATAATAAAGTTGTTTAGATAAGTTGAACTTTTATAGGAGCAAAATTCTATTCCCGCGACTACTATGATGACTTGCATGTCATGTGTTAATAATTGGCCAGACAATTCAACTGAAAGTTAAGTACATCAGCTTAGTCGCGGCGAGCGAGGCGTCAAATTTATCAATAATTCGCCACTGCTCGCGGCGGGCTAGACTTGTCTATTTATTGGTGGATTATTAGTACATAGCGACAGCAGACACCATTTCGCCCGCGGCGAGTAACGGTGAGTTTATCCGCGTCAACAATGACGGATGAATTGACGGCTTAGTACATGGAGCCCTATGATTTACATTTGTTTTTATAAAATCTGTTTATGTATATTCTTTTCAAGATTAGATTAAACATTTTATAGTTAGTAATGAATTTTGGAAATAGTTTTTAAACAAATTTTGATTATAATCAACCGGTGGAGTTCCCACTGTTTAATGTCCCCTAGATGGCAGTATGCCGTAGAGAAGATGATATGCATATGACATTAATGAGTTAATCTGTTAATCACAGGTGGTATAAATTGAGTTGCTTTACCTGTAATGTACAGCATGAATAAGGGCTATGTAGGCCTGAAGCGTAGCTGTTGTTTTATTCTCTGATACTTTAATAAAGGATGTTTACCTAAAAAGAAACAGTGCTGGGAGTATTCTATTACTCTGTCCATACCTTTGGAGACTGCAGGACCCTTTTTCTCCCGTGCACTTCACACAGTTGGATTGGATTTGGTGATATTGTGCTGTGCCTATACTCATTTGTGGTTACATATATATATATATATATATATATATATATATATATATATATATATATATAAAATTCATTAAAATTATGGGGGGGGAGATAAAAAACTGAAATTAAAATCCTCCATGTCTCAAAATTAAATCAATGTAAATATTTGCATAGGAAATTAGTACATCTAAGCAAGTATCCCCGCTTGCTTTCCCCCAGAAATTCTTAATATGCAATGTTTCCAATGCACACGAGAATTGTGGGTAAGATATGCAAATTAGGTATGCAAATTCTCTGTTTTTTTGCTTAGATGTACTAATTTCCTATGCAAATATTTACATTGATTTATATATATATATATATATATATATATATATAATGGGTTTTTTTTACAATAAATATCTACATGATTAAATATAGGTATAGATACATATCTATCTTTCTATCTATCTATCTATCTATCTATCTATCTAGTTATACTTAGAACATATCTTGCCATGTGCAGAACATAGGAATCTGAAATATTTACAGTAAATACATAGTTAAAACCTTTTTTTTCATCTATTTAACTGCAAAGGGCTCCAATGCACTTATATATGTCTATATATGTATACATATATATTTATGTGTTTATATGTGTCTGTAATGAATACATAAATACATATGTACACATATATGTATATGTATAGAGATGTATATGTATGTATCTCAATGTTAAAGCCCTTTGACTGTTTTTTTTTTTTTTAATTTTTATAACACATGAGATCTCATATCTTTGAGCCTTTTTATATATTCAAAAATAGTTTTTATTAGATGGTGTTATGTACTTTGTAATGTATTATTTATTCGTTTTGTGACACTTTTTTGTTTTGCAAAACAGTTAACCAGAGTTTTGAGGATGCGGCTAACCCAATCAGGATGCTTGTTCTAAGGCTTACAAGGAGGGTACAATTGACTTGTGCAGGCACAATGACTTTATTTCCCTCATTAATTTAAGGTAGTGCACTATGAAAAAATCCCACTAGATAACCAAGCAAAGTGTAAACTCACCAATGATGATACTGATTGGCTGTTTATTTCACTATGCAGATGACTGTAAAAAGAGGTGCAGCCACCAATCAGCAGCTAGAACCTAGGTTCTTTTCTGCTCCTGAGCGTTCCTAGATACATCTTTCAGCAAAGGATAACAAGTGAAGGAAGCAAATTAAATAAAATAAGTAAATTGGAAAGTTATTTAAAATTGTATGCTCTGTCTAAATCATGAATGTCTAATTATGACTTTACTGTCCATTTATAGTCTTACCTTAGATTAAGCTGCAAATAGCATCCTGCACCCCTTTCTATATCATGCAGCAGGAACAGTAAAAAAGTTATTTTAAAATGAATATTGTGCGGGGGCGGAGCTAACCGCCAAAGTGGATGGCCGCATCTTCACAGGGCTCCCGACTCCAGATATATTAAACGGGGCTTATTCAACAGTTTTCACAGTCCAAATCTATTCTGAGAAGCGCCCCAATAATACCAGCTACTCTAAAGCTGAGCTCGAGAGCCTACGAAAGCCCTACTCTACCTGATTTGACATTTCATCAGCCTATACCATGATCTGATCTACTGAGGCCTTGGGAGGAGGCTTTCTTTCGAAATCTCTGACACCTTTTCCTGGTGCATTGAGTACAATAGCTGGATCAGAGCATAGTTGCACTAAAAATGGGGGAGACTCACAAGCTATTGAAAGCAGTATTACTGGATTTTGATCGCCACCTAGACAGGTACTTTTCTGAATTACACAGCAACCTAGAAATGGCAATTGGGGGAGTAGCAGACGAGCGACTGCATGGGGTTGAGTCAAAGGACATGCTAACAGAGCAACTCCCGGAATACCGACCTGAGACACCAGAATGACACCTACCATCTGACAGCCTTAATATGAATATTGGGGCCATGTTGCAAGATACGGTTGGCCCGCACCCCTTGATCATATCATAAGGAGATCTTTACCACCAGTAGCCATTAGAAGCAATATAGTACAGCCAGAGCGGAAACCACAGATCTTGGCGCTTTATCTACCTCTTGATTCTAAACCTGCCTCTAAAATCGCAATGAGAGAGCATTACCTACTTTTGTCCCTTGACCGTAGAGGGGCGGCCTACTTCCGCGGTCGAGACCTGGAGTCCTTGGAATTCATGCCTTCCCAGAAAGATTGCAGTGGCGAGATGGCTTACTGTTTCAAGGACTTGTCTCAATAGTCGCTCAGCAAACACAAAGAGGTGGTCATGTAAATGTGAAAGTCCCCTGTACCCCCCCTACAATATAAACCCCAACCAGTTGCCTGTGAGATAGGTTAGATTGGATCCAAGAATTAGTCTCCAAGTGCTACAGTTCCCTAAGCACCATGGCACTTTTTCTCCTCTGAGGGATCGACATGCTGGTGTTTGATTCGATATGTTGTTGGCTAATAATACATCTCCATGTGCCAACACAATTATATAATTGTTTATAATGGTTTATATCTTGTGTCATATTGTTTTATTGTTGTTATGGAACAAGAGGTTATTTTGTAAAAAAAAAAAAAAAAAAAAAACAGAATTTATGTTTACCTGATAAATTACTTTCTCCAACGGTGTGTCCGGTCCACGGCGTCATCCTTACTTGTGGGATATTCTCTTCCCCAACAGGAAATGGCAAAGAGCCCAGCAAAGCTGGTCACATGATCCCTCCTAGGCTCCGCCTACCCCAGTCATTCGACCGACATAAAGGAGGAATATTTGCATAGGAGAAACCATATGATACCGTGGTGACTGTAGTTAAAGAAAATAAATTATCAGACCTGATTAAAAAACCAGGGCGGGCCGTGGACCGGACACACCGTTGGAGAAAGTAATTTATCAGGTAAACATAAATTCTGTTTTCTCCAACATAGGTGTGTCCGGTCCACGGCGTCATCCTTACTTGTGGGAACCAATACCAAAGCTTTAGGACACGGATGAAGGGAGGGAGCAAATCAGGTCACCTAAATGGAAGGCACCACGGCTTGCAAAACCTTTCTCCCAAAAATAGCCTCAGAAGAAGCAAAAGTATCAAACTTGTAAAATTTGGTAAAAGTGTGCAGTGAAGACCAAGTCGCTGCCTTACATATCTGATCAACAGAAGCCTCGTTCTTGAAGGCCCATGTGGAAGCCACAGCCCTAGTGGAATGGGCTGTGATTCTTTCAGGAGGCTGCCGTCCGGCAGTCTCATAAGCCAATCTGATGATGCTTTTAATCCAAAAAGAGAGAGAGGTAGAAGTTGCTTTTTGACCTCTCCTTTTACCAGAATAAACAACAAACAAGGAAGATGTTTGTCTAAAATCCTTTGTAGCATCTAAATAGAATTTTAGAGCGCGAACAACATCCAAATTGTGCAACAAACGTTCGTTCTTTGAAACTGGATTCGGACACAAAGAAGGCACGACTATCTCCTGGTTAATGTTTTTGTTAGAAACAACTTTCGGAAGAAAACCAGGTTTAGTACGTAAAACCACCTTATCTGCATGGAACACCAGATAAGGAGGAGAACACTGCAGAGCCGATAATTCTGAAACTCTTCTAGCAGAAGAAATTGCAACCAAAAACAAAACTTTCCAAGATAATAACTTAATATCAACGGAATGTAAGGGTTCAAACGGAACCCCCTGAAGAACTGAAAGAACTAAATTGAGACTCCAAGGAGGAGTCAAAGGTTTGTAAACAGGCTTGATTCTAACCAGAGCCTGAACAAAGGCTTGAACATCTGGCACAGCTGCCAGCTTTTTGTGAAGTAACACAGACAAGGCAGAAATCTGTCCCTTCAAGGAACTTGCAGATAATCCTTTCTCCAATCCTTCTTGAAGAAAGGATAGAATCTTAGGAATTTTTACCTTGTCCCAAGGGAATCCTTTAGATTCACACCAACAGATATATTTTTTCCATATTTTGTGGTAAATTTTTCTAGTTACAGGCTTTCTGGCCTGAACAAGAGTATCAATAACAGAATCTGAGAACCCTCGCTTTGATAAGATCAAGCGTTCAATCTCCAAGCAGTCAGTTGGAGTGAGACCAGATTCGGATGTTCGAACGGACCTTGAACAAGAAGGTCTCGTCTCAAAGGTAGCTTCCATGGTGGAGCCGATGACATATTCACCAGGTCTGCATACCAAGTCCTGCGTGGCCACGCAGGAGCTATCAAGATCACCGATGCCCTCTCCTGATTGATCCTGGCTACCAGCCTGGGGATGAGAGGAAACAGCGAGAATACATAAGCTAGTTTGAAGGTCCAAGGTGCTACTAGTGCATCTACTAGAGTCGCCTTGGGATCCCTGGATCTGGACCCGTAGCAAGGAACCTTGAAGTTCTGACGAGAGGCCATCAGATCCATGTCTGGAATGCCCCACAGTTGAGTAATTTGGGCAAAGATTTCCGGATGGAGTTCCCACTCCCCCGGATGTAATGTCTGACGACTCAGAAAATCCGCTTCCCAATTTTCCACTCCTGGGATGTGGATAGCAGACAAGTGGCAGGAGTGAGTCTCCGCCCATTGAATGATTTTGGTCACTTCTTCCATCGCCAGGGAACTCCTTGTTCCCCCCTGATGGTTGATGTACGCAACAGTCGTCATGTTGTCTGATTGAAACCGTATGAACTTGGCCTTTGCTAGCTGAGGCCAAGCCTTGAGAGCATTGAGTATCGCTCTCAGTTCCAGAATATTTATCGGTAGAAGAGATTCTTCCCGAGACCAAAGACCCTGAGCTTTCAGGGGTCCCCAGACCGCGCCCCAGCCCATCAGACTGGCGTCGGTCGTGACAATGACCCACTCTGGTCTGCGGAAGCTCATCCCCTGTGACAGGTTGTCCAGGGACAGCCACCAACGGAGTGAATCTCTGGTCCTCTGATTTACTTGTATCGTCGGAGACAAGTCTGTATAGTCCCCATTCCACTGACTGAGCATGCACAGTTGTAATGGTCTTAGATGAATGCGCGCAAAAGGAACTATGTCCATTGCCGCTACCATCAAACCTATTACTTCCATGCACTGCGCTATGGAAGGAAGAGGAACGGAATGAAGTATTTGACAAGAGTTTAGAAGTTTTGTTTTTCTGGCCTCTGTCAGAAAAATCCTCATTTCTAAGGAGTCTATTATTGTTCCCAAGAAGGGAACCCTCGTTGACGGAGATAGAGAACTCTTTTCTACGTTCACTTTCCATCCGTGAGATCTGAGAAAGGCCAGGACAATGTCCGTGTGAGCCTTTGCTAGAGGAAGGGACGACGCTTGAATCAGAATGTCGTCCAAGTAAGGTACTACTGCAATGCCCCTTGGTCTTAGCACCGCTAGAAGGGACCCTAGTACCTTTGTGAAAATCCTTGGAGCAGTGGCTAATCCGAACGGAAGTGCCACGAACTGGTAATGCTTGTCCAGGAATGCGAACCTTAGGAACCGATGATGTTCCTTGTGGATAGGAATATGTAGATACGCATCCTTTAAATCCACCGTGGTCATGAATTGACCTTCCTGGATGGAAGGAAGAATTGTTCGAATGGTTTCCATTTTGAACGATGGAACCTTGAGAAACTTGTTTAGGATCTTGAGATCTAAGATTGGTCTGAACGTTCCCTCTCTTTTGGGAACTACAAACAGATTGGAGTAGAACCCCATCTCTTGTTCTCCTAATGGAACAGGATGAATCACTCCCATTTTTAACAGGTCTTCTACACAATGTAAGAATGCCTGTTTTTTTATGTGGTCTGAAGACAATTGAGACCTGTGGAACCTCCCCCTTGGGGGAAGCCCCTTGAATTCCAGAAGATAACCTTGGGAGACTATTTCTAGCGCCCAAGGATCCAGAACATCTCTTGCCCAAGCCTGAGCGAAGAGAGAGAGTCTGCCCCCCACCAGATCTGGTCCCGGATCGGGGGCCAACATCTCATGCTGTCTTGGTAGCAGTGGCAGGTTTCTTGGCCTGCTTTCCCTTGTTCCAGCCTTGCATTGGTCTCCAGGCTGGCTTGGCTTGAGAAGTATTACCCTCTTGCTTAGAGGACGTAGCACTTGGGGCTGGTCCGTTTCTACGAAAGGGACGAAAATTAGGTTTATTTTTGGCCTTGAAAGACCTATCCTGAGGAAGGGCGTGGCCCTTGCCCCCAGTGATATCAGAGATAATCTCTTTCAAGTCAGGGCCAAACAGCGTTTTCCCCTTGAAAGGAATGTTAAGCAATTTGTTCTTGGAAGACGCATCCGCTGACCAAGATTTTAACCAAAGCGCTCTGCGCGCCACAATAGCAAACCCAGAATTTTTCGCCGCTAACCTAGCCAATTGCAAAGTGGCGTCTAGGGTGAAAGAATTAGCCAATTTGAGAGCACGGATTCTGTCCATAATCTCCTCATAAGAAGGAGAATTACTAGTGATCGCCTTTTCTAGCTCATCGAACCAGAAACACGCGGCTGTAGTGACAGGGACAATGCATGAAATTGGTTGTAGAAGGTAACCTTGCTGAACAAACATCTTTTTAAGCAAACCTTCTAATTTTTTATCCATAGGATCTTTGAAAGCACAACTATCTTCTATGGGTATAGTGGTGCGTTTGTTTAGAGTAGAAACCGCCCCCTCGACCTTGGGGACTGTCTGCCATAAGTCCTTTCTGGGGTCGACCATAGGAAACAATTTTTTAAATATGGGGGGAGGGACGAAAGGTATACCGGGCCTTTCCCATTCTTTATTTACAATGTCCGCCACCCGCTTGGGTATAGGAAAAGCTTCGGGGGGCCCCGGGACCTCTAGGAACTTGTCCATTTTACATAGTTTCTCTGGGATGACCAAATTCTCACAATCATCCAGAGTGGATAACACCTCCTTAAGCAGAGCGCGGAGATGTTCCAACTTAAATTTAAATGTAATCACATCAGGTTCAGCTTGTTGAGAAATTTTCCCTGAATCTGAAATTTCTCCCTCAGACAAAACCTCCCTGGCCCCCTCAGACTGGTGTAGGGGCCCTTCAGAAACAATATCATCAGCGTCCTCATGCTCTTCAGTATTTTCTAAAACAGAGCAGTCGCGCTTTCGCTGATAAGTGGGCATTTTGGCTAAAATGTTTTTGATAGAATTATCCATTACAGCCGTTAATTGTTGCATAGTAAGGAGTATTGGCGCGCTAGATGTACTAGGGGCCTCCTGTGTGGGCAAGACTGGTGTAGACGAAGGAGGGGATGATGCAGTACCATGCTTACTCCCCTCACTTGAGGAATCATCTTGGGCATCATTTTCTCTAAATTTTGTGTCACATAAATCACATCTATTTAAATGAGAAGGAACTTTGGCTTCCCCACATTCAGAACACAGTCTATCTGGCAGTTCAGACATGTTAAACAGGCATAAACTTGATAACAAAGTACAAAAAACGTTTTAAAATAAAACCGTTACTGTCACTTTAAATTTTAAACTGAACACACTTTATTACTGCAATTGCGAAAAAGTATGAAGGAATTGTTCAAAATTCACCAAAATTTCACCACAGTGTCTTAAAGCCTTAAAAGTATTGCACACCAAATTTGGAAGCTTTAACCCTTAAAATAACGGAACCGGAGCCGTTTTTATATTTAACCCCTTTACAGTCCCTGGTATCTGCTTTGCTGAGACCCAACCAAGCCCAAAGGGGAATACGATACCAAATGACGCCTTCAGAAAGTCTTTTCTATGTATCAGAGCTCCTCACACATGCATCTGCATGTCATGCTTCTCAAAAACAAGTGCGCAATACAGGCGCGAAAATGAGACTCTGCCTATGATTAGGGAAAGCCCCTAGAGAATAAGGTGTCCAATACAGTGCCTGCCGGTTATTTTACAAAATTCCCAAGATTAAAATAATTCCTCAAGGCTATGAAGTATAAAATATGTTTATATATAAATCGATTTAGCCCAGAAAATGTCTACAGTCTTAAAAAGCCCTTGTGAAGCCCTTATTTACTGTCTGTAATAAAAATGGCTTACCGGATCCCATAGGGAAAATGACAGCTTCCAGCATTACATCGTCTTGTTAGAATGTGTCATACCTTAAGCAGCAAAAGTCTGCTCACTGTTCCCCCAACTGAAGTTAATTCCTCTCAACAGTCCTGTGTGGAACAGCCATCGATTTTAGTAACGGTTGCTAAAATCATTTTCCTCTTACAAACAGAAATCTTCATCTCTTTTCTGTTTCAGAGTAAATAGTACATACCAGCACTATTTTAAAATAACAAACTCTTGATTGAATAATAAAAACTACAGTTAAACACTAAAAAACTCTAAGCCATCTCCGTGGAGATGTTGCCTGTACAACGGCAAAGAGAATGACTGGGGTAGGCGGAGCCTAGGAGGGATCATGTGACCAGCTTTGCTGGGCTCTTTGCCATTTCCTGTTGGGGAAGAGAATATCCCACAAGTAAGGATGACGCCGTGGACCGGACACACCTATGTTGGAGAAAAAACGTTTAGAACTCATGTGGGTTATTGTTTACTATGTATATTACTTAACGGCTGAAGACTCCACAAGTTAGGCAACAGTCTTTCATACATCTTTACATGTAATATCCCCATATTCTGAGTACAACAGTCACATAGCAATGTACCTAACAATATAAATATGCTTATCCTGGTGCCGAGAAAAGAGAGGCGAATAGCCTAGTAGCCGTTTGGGTATGCGACACTTGACTATACCTTTACTATATGCTTTATACCTCTAATGTTTAATAGTAACTGGCAATATTCCTCTAGAATGTTTATCTCTCTCTAAGCAGATGTTAGAAACGGCTCCTTTAATATAATATTCCCTTCCCACAAGCTAGTTACAGATAAGGTAAAACTAGGAAAATGCTTACTCTGAAAATTTTACTTAACCACATCTCTATCTAGGCTTTTGAAGTTCGGACCTCTTGTTCAAATCTTATATACTATAGCAATTGTTCCTATTACTGGGGATCCTGGCACATACTTCTCCCTTGCTATGGCATACCCCTCGCCCTCTGCACTATTATAGCCCAAGAGATACAATGCCACCTCAAGATATATTATTGATTCTGTCAACTCCCTCAGGCTCTTAACATTCTCCTCTCCGCCCCCCTCCATAGCTCAGCTATGCGCAGTGTTTACCCGCTGTTAAACTTATAACCCCTTGACTAACTCAATATGCCAGCTTGATCTATTGCAAATGGCCCTCAGGAGGCTGGCTATTTAGTCAATTATGAAAGCTACTAACAATAAAACACACTTCTATATCATTGCTCTATTTATATTTTCTCATCTCTCCTCGATGATGTTTATGTTTGTCTTGGGTTCAAAGTGACCTCTCGTGGCCTGTGGAGAGTTTATTATTGGAGAATGGAGGATTCATAAACTTATGCCATGTTACTCTCTATATTACTCATTAATTTTGGTATGCTCTGTTTGTGTGTTTCTATGTCAGTATCTGAATGACTATGTGCCGCTTGTTACTTGGCAATTACTATTTGTTGTACCTTTTTGAAAATCCTCAATAAAAGAGTTAAAAAAAATGAATATTGTTAGTGAAAACTTTGAAATTGCTGCCAAGTTCCGCCCACTGATTACATAAAGGAACAGTAAAGTCATAATTAGACATTTGCTTCCTTCTCTTGTTATCTTTTGCTGAAAGGTTTATCTAGGAAAGCTCAGGAGCAGCAAATAACCTAGGTTCTAGCTGCTGACTGGTGGCTGCATATATATATATATATATATATATATATACCGATTGTCATTGGCTCACCCATGTGTTCAGTTAGAAACCAATAGTGCATTACTGCTTCTTCAACAAATGATACCAAGAGAATGAAGAACATTTGATAATAGAAGTAAACTGAAAAGTTGTTTAAATGTTATGTTTTACCTAAATCATTAAAGAAAATGTTTGGTTGTATGTCCCTTAACAATCTGGGCTGCATCAATACACTCTGCTTAATAGCATTGACATCTGTTGAATCCAACTAGTGAGTTTTTTGAAATTAGTGAACCTATTATGCAGCCCAGATTGTGAATCAATGGGCAGAGCTTGGCAGCCATTACAAAGTGGAAACAATATTCATTTTAAATAACTTTTTTTACTGTTCCTGCTGCACGATATAGAAAGGTTATTTGCAGCTTAATCTAAGATAACATTTTAAGATGACTAAGGTGTCCCTTTAAGTAATTTAGCATATGGATAACATGTCCCTTTATTAAGTGTCTCCTGGAGGCTGCAGGGCATAGACAGAGGGAGCTTTTACCTGGGGAGGAAGAGGCCCTGTATGGGGTAGGAGGTGTTATAGGAGGAGCTGGAGGCAAAGTGTTAAAGATGTGGGCTGAGCGGGAAAACCAGCAGATTGTTATTGTAGGAGTAGAGAAAACATCTGATGGTTTTCATGTCCTGCAGCTGGAACCCCTAAGGTAATTGCTTGTTCCTTCTATTTAGAGGTCCAAGCACATTAGGGGTTTATCCCCCTCCTTTAAGATATTGGAGTCAGGGGAACCTTTCATAAACTATTAATTTAGGGATTTAGTGTGGGCTGTGTATGCTGGGCATGATTGTGTTTATGCGTAGATGATTTTCACTCTGCTGCATAGGAGAGTAGTATAGCTGGCTGTTTCCCCCCTCCCAGACATAGGGGTTAATAGACATGCAGCCGTGTTAGATTTTGCTTGTGCACCCCCCTTTTGATTTGAAATCACTAGCGCTTTTCATTTCACTTACAAGTGAGTTTAATATTGGCAATAGTGGAGGGGGAGAGCGCCTTTCCTCAGATGTGGGTTTTACATCTGATTTGTTTCCATCAGAGGCTCTGTGCAGTGAGGAAGCATGGCCAAGCGGTCTGCATCCAAAAGGCAGCAGGGATTTTTTACTTTGTAAGTCTCACCGGGTCCCCACGTGGTAGCAGCAGCCCGGGGATAAAGACCACGGGTGGTGATTTGCCACTGGAAGTTTTCTTCAGCCTGAGACCTATGAACGATGGAGTCAGGTAGCTGAGCAAACAATTGTGGGGTGTTTTTATGGATGCCCTGCCTATATGG
The DNA here is from genome assembly GCF_027579735.1 of Bombina bombina. Taxonomy (NCBI): domain Eukaryota; kingdom Metazoa; phylum Chordata; class Amphibia; order Anura; family Bombinatoridae; genus Bombina; species Bombina bombina. The sequence goes on along the minus strand of NC_069506.1, from coordinate 251,618,708 downwards.
AGTGAAAGGATATTTGCAAAATGTGAGGTCAGCAACAGCTCCTTTATTTACCGCTGTTCCCTTTAACGATTGTGGAGTCTGGTAAGATTCTTTCGGCTAGATTTAGAGTTTGGCGTTAGCCGTCAAAACCAGCGTTAGAGGCTCCTAACGCTGGTTTTGGGCTACCGCTGGTATTTAGAGTCAGTCAGGAAAGGGTCTAACGCTCACTTTACAGCCGCGACTTTTCCATACCGCAGATCCCCCTACGCCATTTGCGTATCCTATCTTTTCAATGGGATCTTTCTAACGCCGGTATTTAGAGTCTTGGCTGAAGTGAGTGTTAGAAATCTAACAACAAAACTCCAGCCGCAGAAAAAAGTCAGGAGTTAAGAGCTTTATGGGCTAACGCCGGTTTATAAAGCTCTTAACTACTGTGCTCTAACGTACACTAACACCCATAAACTACCTATGTACCCCTAAACCGAGGTCCCCCCACATCGCCGCCACTCTATTAAATTTTTTTAACCCCTAATCTTCCGCTCCGTACACCGCCGCAACCAACGTTATCCCTATGAACTTCTAGTCTGCTGCCCCTAACACCGCCAACCCCTATATTATATTTATTAACCCCTAATCTGCCGCCCCCAACGTCGCCTCCACCTACCTACAATTATTAACCCCTAAGGTAGGAAAAATCTGATTGGCTGATGGAATCAGCCAATCAGATTCAAGTTCAATCCGATTGGCTGATCCAATCAGCCAATCAGATTGAGCTCGCATTCTATTGGCTGATCGGAACAGCCAATAGAATGCAAGCTCAATCTGATTGGCTGATTGGATCAGCCAATCGGATTGAACTTGAATCTGATTGGCTGATTCCATCAGCCAATCAGATTGTTCCTACCTTAATTCCGATTGGCTGATAGAATCCTATCAGCCAATCGGAATTCGAGGGACGCCATCTTGGATGACGTCCCTTAAAGGAACCGTCATTCGTTGGGAAGTCGTCGGTGAAGATGGATGTTCCGCATCGGTGGGATGAACATGGATCCGGAAGAAAGAAGATTGAAGATGCCGTTTGATAGAAGGCTTCAGCCGGATCATGGACCTCTTCAGCTCCTGCATGGATGAAGACCAGTCGGATCATTGACCTCTTCAGCTCCCGCTTGGATCAAGACTTCAGCCGGATCATGGACATCTTCAGCCCCCCGCTTGGGCTTGGATCACGACATCGGAGGCTCTTCTGGACCGATTGGTGAACCCGGTGTGGTGAAGACAAGGTAGGGAGATCTTCAGGGGCTTAGTGTTAGGTTTATTTAATGGGGGTTTGGGTTAGATTAGGGGTATGTGGGTGGTGGGTTGTAATGTTGGGGGGGGTATTGTATGTTTTTTTTTTACAGGCAAAAGAGCTGAATTCTTTGGGGCATGCCCCGCAAAAGGCCCTTTTCAGGGCTGGTAAGGTAGAAGAGCTTTTCTATTTTAATTTTAGAATAGGGTAGGGCATTTTTTTTATTTTGGGGGTCTTTGTTATTTTATTTGGGGGCTTAGAGTAGGTGTAATTAGTTTAAAATTGTTGTAATATTTTTCTAATGTTTGTAAATATTTTTTTAATTTTTTGTAACTTAGTTCTTTTTAATTTTTTGTACTTTAGTTAGTTTATTTAATTGTATTTATTTGTAGGTATTGTATTTAATTAATTTATTGATAGTGTAGTGTTAGGTTTAATTGTAGGTAATTGTAGGTATTTTATTTAATTAATTTATTGATAGTGTAGTGTTAGGTTTAATTGTAACTTATGTTAGGATTTATTTTACAGGTAATTTTGTAATTATTTTAACTAGGTAGCTATTAAATAGTTATTAACTATTTAATAGCTATTAATCCTAAAATAGCTACAATATAATTATAATTTATATTGTAGCTATATTAGGGTTTATTTTACAGGTAAGTATTTAGCTTTAAATAGGAATAATTTATTTAATAAGAGTTAATTTATTTTGTTAGATTTAAATTATATTTAACTTAGGGGGGTGTTAGTGTTAGGGTTAGACTTTGCTTTAGGGGTTAATACATTTATTATAGTAGCGGTGAGGTCCGGTCGGCAGATTAGGGGTTAATTATTGTAGGTAGGTGGAGGCAACGTTGGGGGCGGCAGATTAGGGGTTAATAAATATAATATAGGGGTCGGCGGTGTTAGGGGCAGCAGATTAGGGGTACATAAGGATAACGTAGGTTGCGGCAGTGTACGGAGCGGCAGATTAGGGGTTAAAAAAATATGCAAGTGTCAGCGATAGCGGGGGCGGCAGATTAGGGGTTAATAAGTGTAAGGTTAGGGGTGTTTAGACTCGGGGTACATGTTAGAGTGTTAGGTGCAGACATAGGAAGTGTTTCCCCATAGGAAACAATGGGGCTGCGTTAGGAGCTGAACGCTGCTTTTCTGCAGGTGTTAGGTTTTTTTTCAGCTCAAACAGCCCCATTGTTTTCTATGGGGGAATCGTGCACGAGCACGTTTTTGAAACTGGCCGCGTCCGTAAGCAACGCTGGTATTGAGAGTTGCAGTGGCGGTAAATATGCTATACGCTCCCTTTTTGGAGCCTAACGCAGCCCTTCTGTGAACTCTCAATACCAGCGGTATTTAAAAGGTGCGGGAGAAAAAAAGCCAGTGTTAGCTACGTGGGTCGTTACTGAAAAACTCTAAATCCAGCCGTTTGTTTCTTTAGAAATCGGGGTATGTCCTTTAGTGTTTGTTAACAGCGCTTTGGGTACATGTCCCTTACATTTGCATGCGCTATAGACACTTTCCTCTGTCATTGCAGTGTTTATATGGCACCTTTTATGTTTGTCGCTGCTACTATACTTAGGAATAAGGGTACGCATAGTGAAGGGAATTTATTACTCTGGGCATAGTGCTGTATTTTTGAAGATAAAGTGAATCTTTCAAATGCACTCTAATAGAGTTCTATGCTTATGCTTGATGATTGTCTAAGGGGAGGCCCTATGTGTATACAGCGATGGTAGGGTTAACTTTCCCGCCGCTGGTATTTTGGCACAATCTTGCTGTTCTAGACCAGTGGCAAGTTTAGGGCCTAATATTGTTTTCTTTACAGAAGGGGTTTTGTGTTTTTTTCTCTCCTCAGGGACAGGTTTGGTTCTTTAGGGGATATACATATTATATATATATATATATATTTATAATTTGCACGTTTATTAATACTAATTGCTTTTTAATACTAATTCTCTTGCTGGGTTGTCTTTCACTCCTTGCTCTGCCTTAGAGTGATTTTGCTTTATGTCATAGGATCCATTGTTTTTTGTCTGACATTTTGTGGCAGTTCCATGTATTTTGCCTAAACATTCTGCAATCAGTCAGGTAGTGGTAAAAAATTGTTATACATTTGGGGGAAAAGGAATGTAGATGATACTCCAGGTTGGGGATCTCTTAGCTATTAGGGGGTTATCTCATTTCAGAGGAGGTTTGGTTTTGTGTTTTATATTCTCATGAAGAAGTTTGCTCCCATAGGGGATATACAGACTATATATATGTGTGTATGTGTGTATGTGTGTATATATATGTATATTGTAAGTTTGCATGTTTACTACTAACTCTTATGGTGTGCTGGTTTATACTCCCTGCTCTGCCTCAAGAGCTTAGGACGGTTTTGTTTTATTTCCAGGGATCCTTTTGTTTTTTTCTGCCATCTAGTGGCAGCTAACTGTAATTTTGTATAATTTTCTGTTTTGTTGCCTATGTAGAATGTATATATATATATATATATATATATATATATATATATATATATATATATATATATATATATATGTATATATATGTATGTTATATGGGTATTTGAGGTCATACCAATATTTCTATAATTTATAATGTTTAATATATGCATTGTATATGTGGTTATAAAATTATTTTGTTGAAAAATTATTTTCAATGTTTTTTTACTTTTATTCCTAGGAAGGATTTAATTTATGATATGGGGGATTTTCTTTATCTATGTGGTAGTACGGGTGTGCAAATATTACACTCTTTCATAATGAAGAGAAAACTGCCGGTGGCTTCCTCCATTCTGTTATGTTGAACTTAGGGACACTAATAGGGTACTTTTATATCCTATGAGCCCAGCGGTTTGTAGATCACTTTTATAAGTGCGGACTGCAATGTTAAAAACTTTGGGCAGGGCTCTCTACCCATTTGATGCCTATAAATGTCTCCTTGTGTACCACCTAGATTTATAGCGCTGCGGAATCTGTTGGCGCTTTATAAAGGAAATCATAGAGGGGAGCCACTGCTGAAGAATAAAGTTTTTATTGTTCAGAAAGTTAAAAAGTAGGAAGCATCCCACAATGGCAGATGGCAAAGCTCCAACTTTTTCATGTTTCAGCCCTTTGGCCGTAATCATAGCATGGTGCTTTATAAATACCGAATAATAATAATAATGCGGTATTCTATATATTTATGATGGCTGTTGAAACTTCAATGATTTTACGTTATATCTTGATGGGACGGTTTACTTAAAGGGTTTCCCACCCTTAAAGGACCAGTCAACGATGTAGATTTGCATGATCAACAAATGCATGATAATAAGACAATGCAATAGCACTTAGTCTGAACTTCAAATGAGTAGTAGATTTTGTTGATTAAATTTCTAAGTTGTGTCTGTTTCCACTCCCCCTATATCATGTGACAGGCATCAGCAAATCACAAATGCATATACGTATATGCTGTGAATTCTTGCACATGCTCAGTAGGAGCTGGTGACTCAAAAAGTGTAAATATCAAAAGACTGGGCACATTTTGTTAATGGAAGTAGATTGGAAAGTTGTTTGAAACTGCATGTTGTATCTGAATCATGAATTTTAATTTTGACTTGAGTGTCCCTTTAATTTGACTACAATGATCCATTTTGCTTGCTGGAGTTATTCCATGGTTTGCAGGCATTTTCATTACCCGGGTACTGGCGTATGTAATATTGTATTTCGCCTGTGGTGTCCCACCCATCCTTCACCTCAAGGTCAAGATATGTTAACACAGCTAGGAGAAGACAATTACACTCCCAGTGGGGTATTGAAGGGATAGGGAATACATTTTATTTTCCATGTTCTCTCCATTGGAGCTTGATCAGCCGTAATAACTAGTCCCACTTGGAATGGGTCTGAAGATGTGATTGCCATGGGCTCACAGATGCTCTTTTACCTCAGGATATCTACAACTGTCCAACTGGAAAAAAGGGGCGGTCTGACGTTGTTCCCTACTAGGGCAGATGCTTGTCCTTGTGCAGCCCTATGTAATTTTGTACGGCTTAGGCCTATGATGGTTCACTATTTATATGCAAAGATGGTGGGGTGCTGTTACATTTTCAATTTTGGTCAGTTTTTTGCAAGAGATCTAGGGGAGTTGGGTTTTGATCACAGTGAAATGGTAAGTTGCCCTCCTTTAGGATTGGGGCACCCACTGAAGCTGTGGTTGTGGGTTTAGTGGAACAGGTTATCCAAGGTGTGGTTAGGTGGAGGTTTCTTTTAATCTTCTCCCTCATGAGTGTTTTAAGAATTTGAGCATTTAATTTGTTTATGGCCGTTCCGGTCATGTCCTTGTAGCTCCGGTTCACGTGTGGGTGGTGGGCCACTCTTTCATTTATTGGTACAGGCGTGCTGCTGTGGTTGAGAGGGAGGGCCTTCAGCCGGGGTTTTTTGATAAGCAAAAATAGTTTTGAATAGGTTTGGAGTACGGTGCCTCAGATGTGATTGCGGATTGCTGCTGGTGGTGGGTTACACTGATCGGTTCCCATCTCCGGGGGTTGTGGTGGTCCAGGCCGGAGGTATTGATTTAGGTTCTTGTCTCAGAGAGACTTGGTGTGTTAGATTAAGAGGTAGTTGGAGAGGTTGTGTGAGCCTTTCCAGGCTTTATCCATCGTGTGGTTAGCCATGGTTACGATATTGGTTGGTGCTATTTCTCTCACGTCTGCAATTGGCTATGGCCATAAGTGAATAGGTTAGCCTCCCCACGGGGTGGGAGAGCAGGTTTGGTAGCTTCTTGGACATGGGGTTCTTTGGAGCTTGGGGTTTTTAAAGAAATAACGGACTTATTTAAGTTCAGGTGAATTTATATACGACCTGGTCAACAAGTAAATGGAGATTAGTGAATTAAGTTTGGGAGCTAGCATCTTCATAGTTAACCGAATTTATATGGTTACAGAGTTAGGTATTTGGTGTTTTAAACTTGTTATTTAATAAACAGGCTGTGGCCAGTAATTTTACCAAACATCAGGTGTCTGTGTATTCTTTAAGTGAATGCTTTTGGGAAACTAAAGTTCATGGGGACGTTAATCGATGACTCATGGGGTCAAGACAGCCCCAGGACATGAAGGAACGTAGGGGGAGGTGGGGCCGTGACCCCTGGGAGGAGTTAGGCCCATATTTATGGAGTAGAATGGGTATCAGGGAAAGGCTATGTAAGGCAAGTGTGTGGGCGGCTATTTTTGGAAAATTACTTCTTAGGCACCAAACAAGTTTCCCTCCTTCCATCCCTCCCGTTATTTGCAGTTTTATGTTTTTGTCAGTCTTTGTCGGGTGCTAGTTCCCTCGCATCTGCAATTGAACTATGGCCTTAAGTGAATGGGTTAGCCTCCCCACGGGGTGGGAGAGCAGGTTAAGTAGCTTCTTGGACATGGGGTTCCTTGGAGCTTGGAGTTTTTAAAGAAATAACAGACTTATTTAAGTCCAGGTGAATTTATATAGGGCCTGGTCAACAAGTAAATGGAGATTAGTGAATTCAGTTTGGGAGCTAGCATCTTCATAGTTGACTGAGTTTACATGGTTAAAGAGTTATGTTTTTGGTGTTTTTAAACTTGTTATTTACTAAACAGGCTGTGGCCAGTATTTTACCAAACATAAGGTGTCTGTGTATTCTTTAAGTGTTGAATGCTTTAGAAAAATGAAAGTTCATGGGGATGTTAATTGACGACTCATGGGGTCTAGTAAATAGGATCAGGGGGGCTTTGTGCGGAGACTTGGTGTGGTGGTGCACTGCTCAGACTTAGCTGAGGTTGGAGTGGGTGAGTTCTATCTGCCCGATGGGGTGCATTTGAATGATTTTGGTCTGCAGCTCTTTATCTTTAATTTTGAGGAGGCACTGTGTGCGGTTGGAGGGTCGGCGGGACTGGGCTGAGGTGTCAGGCCAGTCGGTGGCGGGGGTGCTAGCCCTTAAATTACAGGAAAACTATGGCCAATGGTTAAGTGTGGTGGTATTTTGCATTCCTATGGGGAATTCAAGATGGGGGTTTTCTAAGGGCACAGGGTTCCTTAGAAACTTATATGGATGATCGCTGATGGGCCCAACCACTTGCACGGTTGGGTCCAGTAAAAGGAGTTACGGCCATAGTTAAAAGATATGGAAATCAGGAAGGACTAGCACCGCTGTTGGTTGATGTGTAAAATGTTTACAGTTATTTGCACTTTTATTTATCGAGTTATTAAAGTTTTTACAAAGTTTTTATTGAATAAAGGGCTGCGGCCAATTTGTACCAAAGCTAAGTCTGTTGTCTGTTATTTATGAGGGTGGTTGTTGGAAGGAGGATATGGGGGTGTTTTGTTGGTTTAAGGGGCCGGAGCTTGACAACATAAAAGGTCAAGTGTCTCCTGGAGGCTGCAGGGCATAGACAGAAGGAGCTTTGACCTGGGGAGGAAGAGGCCCTGTATGGGGTAGGAGGTGTTATAGGAGGAGCTGGAGGCAAAGTGTTAAAGATGTGGGCTGAGCGGGAAAACCAGCAGATTGTTATTGTAGGAGTAGATGAAACATCTCCCTTCCACCCGTCCCTGATATTTGTGTGAGAGGCGTGTTTTATTTGTCATTTTAGGTTTCTGTCGCAGTTGGAAGGCGGGGGTGCTAGCCCTTAAATTACAGGAAAACTATGGCCAATGGTTAAGTGTGATGGTATTTTGCATTCCCGGTTGGGTCCAGTAAAAGGAGTTACGGCCATAGTTAAAAGATATGGAAATCAGGAAGGACTAGCACCGCTGTTGGTTGATGTGTAAAATGTTTACAGTTATTTGCACTTTTATTTATCGAGTTATTAAAGTTTTTACAAAGTTTTTATTGAATAAAGGACTGCGGCCAATTTGTACCAAAGCTAAGTCTGTTGTCTGTTATTTATGAGGGTGGTTGTTGGAAGGATGGTATGGGGGTGTTTTGTTGGTTTAAGGGGCCAGAGCTTAACGACATAAAAGGTCAAGTTACTAAGGTTTGCTAAGGATTGTTTGCACATACAATGCCAACATTCCTGTATGTCAGCACTTATAATATTTACATTCGTAACAGTATTTTTTTTATTTCACATTTCTATGGGTGATGAAAGGTCTACACTATAAGGGACATGAAACTCAAAATGCTTCTTCCATGACTCAGAAAGATTATACTTTTTTTAAAAAAATATTTAGCAAATTTGCCTTGTTCTCAAATTTTTTTTTTTTAAACAGAATTCTAAGGAAACAATTCTATCAAGCTTTCTGGGTTTGCAAGATTCTATAAGAAATCTCACCAGTACTTTGAACCCCTCCCTCTCCTAATTCTATAAACACACGCCTAGATTATGAGTTTTGCTGTAACAGGGTGCTAACTTGCAGTTTATTCTCACTGCTCACTTCCCTGCAGCACTGGTATTACGGGTTTTTACAAATCCAGCGTTAACAGGTTAACAGAAGTGAGAGTAGAGCAAAATTGAGCTCCACACTGCACTCCAATACCAGCGCTGCTTAAGTGAGCGGTGAGCTGGTTGTACGTGCTTGTGCACAATTTCCCCATCAATGGGGAGAGCCGGCTGAGAAAATGTCTAACACCTGCAAAAAAGCAGCGTAAAACTCAGTAAAGCAGCCCCATTGATTCCTATGGGGAAACACATTTTATATTTACACCTAACAATGTAACATTAACCCCGAGTCTAAACACCCCTAATATTACACTTATTAACCCCTAATCTGTCGCCCCTGACATCGCAGACACCTACATTATATTTATTAACCCCTAATCTGCCGTCCCCAATGTCGCCACCACTATTCTAAATTTATTAACCCCTAAACCTAAGTCTAACCCTAACCCTAGCACCCCCTTACAAATATAATTTAAATAAATCTAAATACAAATTACTATCATTACCTAAATAATTCCTATTTAAAATGAAATACTTACCTGTAAAATAACCCTAAGCTAGCTACAATATAACTAATATTTACATTGTATCTAGCTTAGGATTTACTTTTATTTTACATGCAAGTTTGTATTTATTTTAACTAGGTAGAATAGTTACTAAATAGTTATTAACTATTTACTAACTACCTAGCTAAAATAAATACAAATTTACCTATAAAATAAAACCTAACCTAAGTTACACTAACACCTAACACTACGCTATAATTAAATAACTTAAATAAATTAAATACAATTAAATAATATAAATAAAATTAGCTAAAATACAAAAAAAACCACTAAATTACAGAAAATAAAAACAAATTACAAGATATTTAAACTAATTACACCTAATCAATAAAAGGGCCTTTTGCTGGACATTGCCCCAAAGAAATCAGCTCTTTTACCTGAAAAAGAAATACAAACAACCCTCAACAGTAAAACCCACCGCCCACACAACAAACCCCCATATAAAACCCTAACTAAAAAAAAACAAGCTCCCCATTGCCCTGAAAAGGGCATTTGGATGGGCATTGCCCTTAAAAGGGCATTTAGCTCTATTGCTGCCCAAAGCCCTAACCTAAAAATAAAACCCACCCAATATACCCTTAAAAAATCCTAACACTATCTCTCGAAGATTCACTTACCGGGAGAAGTCTTCATCCAAGCGGCAAGGTGTCCTCAATGAAGCCAGCAGAAGTGGTCCTCCAGATGGGCAGAAGTGGTCCTCCAGACGGGCAGAAGTCTTCACCTAGATGGCATCTTCTATCTTCATCCTTCCGATGCGGAGCGGCTCCATCTTCAAGACATCCGGTGCGGAGCATCCTATCTTCCGACATCTTCTTGCTGAATGAAGATACCTTTAAGTGATGTCATCCAAGATGGTGTCCCTTAGATTTTGATTGGCTGATAGAATTCTATCAGCCAATCGGAATTAAGGTTGAATCAGCTCAATCCTATTGGCTGATTGAAGAAGCCAATAGGATTTTTTCAACCTTAATTCCGATTGGCTGATAGAATTCTATAAGCCAATCGGAATCTAAGGGGCGCCATCTTGGATGACGTCACTTAAAGCTACCTTCATTCAGCAAGAAGACGTCAGAAGAAGAGGATGCTCCGCGCCGGATGTCTTGAAGATGGAGCCGCTCTGCGTCGGAAGGATAAAGATAGAAGATGCCGTCTGGGTGAATACTTCTGCCCATCTGGAGAACCACTTCTGCCGTCTGGAGGACCACTTCTGCTGGCTTTGTTGAGGACATCTTGCTGCTTGGATGAAGACTTCTCCCGGTAAGTGAATCTGAATCGGGGGTTAGTGTTAGGATTTTTTAAGGGTGTATTGGGTGGGTTTTATTTTTAGGTTAGGACTTTGGGCAGCAATAGAGCTAAATGCCCTTTTAAGGGCAATGCCCATTCAAATGCTCTTTTCAGGGCAAAAGTTATGCCTTTATTTGGGGGTTGGTTGTGTGGGTGGTGGGTTTTACTGTTGGGGGGGTTGTTTTTATTTCTTTTTCAGGTAAAAGAGCTGATTTATTTGGGGCAATGCCCCGCAAAAGGCCCTTTTAAGGGATATTGGTAGTTTAGTTTAGGCTAGGGTTTTTTTTTATTTTGGGGGTCTTTTTTATTTTGATAGGGCTCTTAGATTAGGTGTAATTAGTTTAAATATCTTGTAAGTTGTTTTTTATTTTCTGTAATTTAGTGGGTTTTTTATGTAATTTAGCTAATTGTATTTAATTTATTTAATTGTATTTAATTTAGGTAAGTTATCTAATTGTAGTGTAGTGTTAGGTGTTAGTGTAACTTAGGTTAGGTTTTATTTTACAGGTAAATTTGTATTTATTTTAGCTAGGTAGTAAGTAAATAGTTAATAACTATTTAGTAACTAGTCTACCTAGTTAAAATAAATACAAACTTGCCTGTAAAATAAAAATAAACCCTAAGCTAGATATAAAGTAACTATTAGTTATATTGTAGCTAGCTTAGGGTTTATTTTATAGGTAAGTATTAAGTTTTAAATATAAATAATTTAGGTAATGATAGGAATTTTATTTAGATTTATTTTAATTATATTTAAGTTAGGGGGTGTAAGGGTTAGGGTTAGACTTAGGTTTAAAGGGTTAATAAATTTAGAATAGTTATGGCGATGTTAGGGACAGCAGAATAGGGGTTAATAATATTTAAATAGTGTTTGTGAGGCGGGAGTGCGGCAGTTTAGGGTTTAATATGTTTATTCTAGTGGTGGAGATGTCCAGAGCGGCAGATTAGGGGTTAATAATTTTATTTTAGTGTTTGCAGTGCGGGAGGGCCTCGGTTTAGGGGTTAATAGGTAGTTTATGGGTGTTAGTGTACTTTTAGCACTTTAGTTATGAGTTTTATGCTACAAACTGCAACGCACATGCAAAAAAAAGTCTGTGAAATTCATATTTATAATACAAAATTCAAAGCATATTATTTTCCTTATTGTAAAATTAGTTTCTCTGTCAGAGGATGTATTTGAATAAGGTTAGAGAATTGGGGAGGGTTCACAGTGTGCAGATTTATACAGGTACGGGGGCGAGGGGCAGAAGTAGGTTTAGCCTGTATATTAAGATTAATGGTGAGCAGATAGTGGTCTGAGATTGGAAATGGGCAACATCAGAGAGAGAGAGAAGAGATAGGGGAATACCAGATCAATAGAGTGTCCATCACGGTGAGTGGGGAATAGGGTGGATTGTGAGAGGTCGAAGGAGTTAGGGAGCGAGAGAAGTTTAGAGGCAGCAGGGGCAAATGGGTTGTCAATGGGGATGTTGAAGTCCCCCAGAATTAGAGTAGGTGTATTTGTAGAGAGAAGGTAAGAAAGTCATGCAGAAAAGTTGTCATGGAATTGGGAGGTTGGTCCAAGGGGTCGATAGAGAACAAGCAAATGCAGTGGACTTCAAAGGAAGAAAAGGAGAGAGATATACATGGAGATAGGTACTGATAGGAACAGGAGGGGGAGCGTAAGATGCTAGAGTAAGATGCTAACATCACCACCATGTCTCTCACCTTGCCTAGGTGTGTGGCTAAAGTGAAGACCACCATGTGTAAGAGCAGCAATGGAAGCAGTGTCAGAAGAAGATAGCCAGGTTTCAGTAATTGCTAAAAGGTTGAAAGCATTGGAAACAAACATTTCGTGTACAGTTGTAAGTTTGTTACAGATAGAGCGAGCATTCCATAGGGCACAAGAAAAGAGAGGGGATAAGCGCTGTGTGGTAATGGAGATGAGATTGTTGGTATTGCATGACCTAAAGTTTTTGCAGTGGGAGACTGAGCGAGAGTGTAAAATTGTGGTGATTGCTGCAGGGCCAAGGTTAGGAGAGACGTCACCAGCAGCAAGCAGTAGTAGCATTGAGTGTGACAGAAGGTGAGATTGAGACTTGTAGGAGCGTATATGACTAGACACAGGAGAGTTGGAGGGGGGAGTGTTTCTAAGGAAACAGTAGTTCATGAGAGGACAACATAGGGGATGAGAGAAGGGAGGCTGAGATCTGGATAGTGTGGGGGTTGTTGTTATAGGGACATGAAGTGAGTTTTAGAAGAAGGGCAGACAGGAGAGCAGATAAGACAGGGAGAGCATTGTGCAGTTGTATAATTATTAAACCTGTTTTTGGGACTGCAGTTTCCAACTCCAGTGAATAACTCTGCCACTTGTAACAGAGAGCTACTTAGAATCAGAGAGCCACGTCTCAAAAGAGCCTGTCAGCTACTGTAAGTAGCAGTCAGTGTAATGACCTGATTCTATGCAGCTGTTACAAGCCAGGAGTTACACACTTGCAAATTAGAGGGGGGCAGGATGCATGAAAGTTAGAGTATCTGATAAAATGATTGCAGATAGACAAAATGGAAACAGAGGTAATGGTTACCAGAGAAATCTAGCAGAAATTAAGGGGCGTTTAAAAACGGTCAGGGAGGCAGAAGCAGGAAGAAATCCCAGATAATTCTAGCAGACATTAAAGGGGCATTTAAAGGCAGTAAGGGAGGCAGAAGCAGGAAGACATGCCAGAGAATTTGAGTAGAAATTAAAGGGGCGTTTAAAGGCAGTCAGGGAGGCAGAAGCAGGATGACATACCAGAGAATTCTAGCGGAAATTAAAGGGGAGTTTAAAGGCAGTCAGGGAGGCAGAAGCAGGAAGACATATCTGTAGAGAGATGAAATGAATAGGATTATAAGCATTGTGGATATTGTCAGTTAAATTCATAATAACTCTGATAAAAATGATTGCAAAAAAAACATTGCATTAAAAGGTTATAAGGGCTCAAAACTATGAGGTCTGTTTGTTGCCAACAGTTTAGACATTAATGGCTGTGTGTTGAGTTATTTTGAGGGGACAGCAAATTTACACTGTTATACAGGCTGTACACTTACTACTTTACGTTGTAGCAAAGTTTAATTTCTTCAGTGTTGTCGCATGAAAAGATATAATAAAATATTTACAAATGTGAGGGTTATACTCACTTTTGTGGGATACTGTATATGCATACATACGGCTAAATATGAGTATGTATGCATGTATGCATATATATATATATGTTTGTGTGTGTATATATCTATTTAAATATGTGTATTTTACTGTATATTTGCTGCACATATTTAACATCCCAATGTTCTTCATTTACAGCAAAAGGTAATTTTTATTGTAAATACATATTTCTATATACAGTATATCTATATATACCCATATCTATATATCTATTTTATAGATATATAGGTATAAATATTTATTTTACATTAACATTATCACACACGCACATAAATAAATATGTATATATATATATATATATATATATATATATATATATATATATATATATATATATATATATATTTATTTATTTATTTATTTAATAAAACAAAGTACATTATTTTTCTATGTGATTTAGATCTAAATCGGTCGTGTTAGCGCACATTAAAACTTAGGGCTAGATTTAGAGTTGGGCGGTAGCCGTGAAAACCAGCGTTAGAGGCTCCTACAATTACAAGTACCTACAATTAAATAAACTAAACTAAATTACAAAAGAAAACCAAACACTAAGTTACAAAAATAAAAAAAAGATTACAAGAATTTTAAGCTAATTACACCTACTCTAAGCCCCCTAATAAAATAACAAAGCCCCCCAAAATAAAAAAAATTCCCTACCCTAATCTAAATTAAAATAGTTAACAGCTCTATTACCTTACCAGCCCTTAAAAGGGCTTTTTGCGGGGCATGCCCCAAAGAAATCAGATCTTTTGCCTGTAAAAAAAACACAACACCCCCTAACATTACAACCCACCACCCACATACCAATACTCTAACCCAAATCCCCCTTAAATAAACCTAACACTACCCCCCTGAAGATCTCCCTACCTTGAGTCGTCATCACTCAGCCGTGCAGCGATGGACCAAAAGAAGACATCCGGAGCGGCAGAATTCTTCATCCTATCCGGGCAGAAGAGGACATCCAAACCGGCAAACATCTTCATCCAAGCAGCATCTTCTATATTCATCCATCCGACGAGGAGCGGCTCCATCTTCAAGACCTCTGGCGTGGAACATCCTCTTCTCCCGACGACTAGACGATGAATGAAGGTTCCTTTAAGTGATGTCATCCAAGATGGCGTCCCTCAAATTCCGATTCAGCCAATCAGATTGAAGTTCAATCCGATTGGCTGATCCAATCAGCCAATCAGATTGAGCTTGCATTCTATTGGCTGTTCCGATCAGCCAATAGAATGCAAGCTCAATCTGATTGGCTGATTGGATAATCCAATCGGATTGAACTTGAATCTGATTGGCTGATTCAAACAGCCAATCAGATTTTCCTACCTTAATTCCGATTGGCTGATAGAATCCTATCAGCCAATCGGAATTCGAGGGACGCCATCTTGGATGACATCACTTAAAGGAACCTTCATTTGTCGTCTAGTCGTCGGGAGAAGAGGATGTTCCACGCCGGAGGTCTTGAAGATGGAGCCGCTCCTCGTCAGATGGATGAATATAGAAGATGCCGCTTGGATGAAGATGTTTTCCGGTCCGGATGTCGTATTCTGCCCGGATAGGATGAAGACTTCTGCCGCTCTGGATGTCTTCTTTTGGTCCATCGCTGCTTTGCTGAGTGAAGACGACTCAAGGTAGGGAGATCTTCAGGGGGGTAGTGTTAGTTTTATTTAAGGGGGGTTTGGGTTAGAGTAGGGGTATGTGGGTGGTGGATTGTAATGTTGGGGGGTGGTATTGTGTTTTTTTACAGGCAAAAGAGCTGATTTCTTTGGGGCATGCCCTTTTAAGGGCTGGTAAGGTAATAGAGCTGTTAAATGTTTTAATTTTCATTAGGGTAGGGAATTCTTTTATTTTGGGGGGCTTTGTTATTTTATTAGGGGGCTTAGAGTAGGTGTAATTAGCTTAAAATTCTTGTAATCTTTTTTATTTTTTGTAATTTAGTGGGGTTTTTTGTTTAGTTTAATTTAGTTTAGTTTATTTAATTGTAGGTACTTGTAGTTAATTAATTTAATTTATTTATTGATAGTGTAGTGTTAGGTTTAATTGTAACTTAGGTTAGGATTTATTTTACAGGTAATTTTGTAATTATTTTAACTAGGTAGCTATTAAATAGTAAATAACTATTTAATAGCTATTGTACCTAGTTAAAATAAATACAAAGTTGCCTGTAAAATAAATATAAATCCTAAAATAGCTACACTATAATTATTCGTTATACTGTAGCTATATTAGGGTTTTTTTTACAGTTAAGTATTTAGTTTTAAATAGGAATACTTTAGTTAATAATATTTAATTTATTTTGTTAGATAAAAATTATATTTAACTTAGGGGGATGTTAAGGTTAGGGTTAGACTTAGCTTTAGGGGTTAATACATTTATTAGAGTAGCGGCGAGGTCCGGTCAGCAGATTAGGGGTTAATACTTGAAGTTAGGTGTCGCCGATGTTAGGGAGGGCAGATTAGGGGTTAATACTATTTATTATAGGGTTTGCGAGGCGGGAGTGCGGCGGTTTAGGGGTTAATACATTTATTAGTGGCGGCGAGGTCCGGTCGGAAGATTAGGGGTTAATAAGTGTAGGTAAAAGAGCAGGTAAAAGAGCCGATTACTTTGAGGCAATGCCCCGCAAAAGGCCCTTTTAAGGGCTATTTGTAATTTAGTATAGGGTAGGGCATTTTATTATTTTGGGGGGCTTTTTTATTTTATTAGGGGGATTAGATTAGGTGTAATTAGTTTAAACTTCTTGTAAATTATTTTTTTTTTTTCGTAATTTAGTGTTTTGTTTTTTTTCATAATTTAGTTTATTGAATTTAATTGTAATTAATTGTAGTTAGTTTAGGTAATTTATTTAATGATAGGGTTAGTTTTAGACTTAGGTTTAGGGGTTAATACCTTTAATATAGTACCGACGACATTGGGGGTGGCAGATTAGGGGTTAATAAATTTAAGTAGGTTTCTGCGATGTTAGTGCAGGCAGATTAGGGGTTAATCAATTTAACTAGTGTTTGCGAGGCGGGAGTGCGGCGGTTTAGGGGTGTCAGGGCTTTTTCCCTGTTGTGTTTGCCATGTGCTGCTGGCAGCCATTTTACTCACCTCTCTTCCTGACTTGGTGCATTGTGGGGGATGCTGCTCAATTCCTGCACTTCCTTTTATGGCTAGACTGGTGTGCATCATCCATGTGAGACTGGATGCAGTCTCAGAATTGTGATGTCATTACTTATTATTTAAAGGGCCTCTGTTCAGTATGATTTGCATTTGCGTTGTCTCAGACCTGTTTGTGAGAGTTCCTGTGTATTACCTGGCTGCCTGACGTCCTTCCTGGTTCCTGATTCCTGGCACCAGTCTGATTCCTGGCACCCTGACAAGGGGTTAATACATTTATTAAAGTGGCGGGGATGTCCGGTCGGCAGAATAGGGGTTAATAATTGTAGGCAGGTGGCGGCGACGTTGGGGGCAGCAGATTAGGTGTTAATAAATATAATGTAGGTGTCAGCTATGTTAGGGGCAGCAGGTTAGAGGTTCATAGGTATAATGTAGGTGGCAGCGATGTCCGGTCGGCAGATTAGGGGTTTAAAAAAAGGAATTATAGTGTTTGCGATGTGGGGGGGGGGCCTCGGTTTAGGGGTTAATAGGTAGTTTATGGGTGTTAGTGTACTTTTAAGCACTTTAGTTAAGAGCTTTATGTTCTGGCGTTAGCCCATAAAACTCTTAACTACTGACTTTTATATGCAGTAGGAGTCTGGACAGGAGAGGGTCTACAGCTCACTTCTTCCAAGACTCGTAATACCGGCATTAGGCAAGTCCCATTAAAAAGATAGGATACGCAATTGACGTAAGGGGATTTGTGGTAGCCTCGAGTCGCAGAAGAAAAGTGAGCGGTACACCTGTACCTACCAGACTCATAATACCAGCGGGCGTTAAAAAGCAGTGTTGGGACCTCTGAACGCTGCTTTTTAAGGCTAACGCCAAACTCGTGATCTAGCCGTAAGGTATTGGCGATCATATGTATCGGATCGATCACAGTATGTCTCTATTTCTGACAGTGACTCCCTCCTTCTCCCAGTCACGTGTAGTGTTCCCCAAGGTTCCATTCTCAGCCCCCTACTATTCACATTATTTAAATATGATATGCAAAATGTCTACAAATCCTCAACTTAACACATGTATGCAGACGACACAGTAATCTATGCAAAAAACAAAACAATCTTCTGCAGTTTGAGGCAGTGCTCCAAGACCAGTTCACAGAGGTAGAAAATTGGATCTCAAAAAACAAACTCTTCCTAAACACTGACAAAACTGTCACAATGATCTTTGGAACATAACCTAAATTACACAAACTACAAAATTCCCATCTACGCATCAAAACAAAATCATATTGCACACTGACCGCAGTCTACTCTTTTAAATACTTGGGTATGTTGTTAGACCCCAATCTATTTTTTTTTTTTTTATTATTATTTTTTATTGAGTTTTTCATTAATACAGTAACAGAGTAACAAAAGGCAAGTCTATTTTCATAGATACAGAGAAAATAAAGATTTCACATTGGCTCAAATCACAACATTTAGGATCTAGAGTCTTTTCCATGATGCCTCAAGCTTAGAGTCTTTTCACAGTTTCGCTGTAATTCAGGGAATTCCAAAGTCTCTAGACTAATAAGTACAGCATGAGAACTTTCCCATTGTTCAACAATGTGAGGACATCAATAATCTGTTTTTCTTATAAGTTGTGACGTAAACCAGGTACATTTTTGTGGAACATTAGTAACTGGTCTCTTGCCTTGTAGGAAGGGGAGTAGATGGTAGTAAAGAAGGAAAAAAGAAAGAGAAAATGAAGGATGTAGTGAAAAGGAAAAACTTAGACATTTATGAATACCATAATTTCTGTATCACTTTGGTTGTGTATGTTACTGAGCAAGTACATTATATGTTCTGAGTATTATATTGAACAGATTCCCACAAAAACATCATGTCCAGATATAATGATAGTTGGTCTAGTTTTAGATAGTATAATCTCTCTAGTTTTAAGTTTTTATTGACTAAGTCAATCCAATCTGGAATGGTGGGTATGATTGCTGATTTCCATTTTTTCGTTATTAACTGATTAGCTGCATTTAGCATGATGTAGTAAAGGTGTTTTCTTATTTTACAAGTGACCTCCGGTGGGTGGCTTAGCATTATTAATTCTGGGCTGGGTGTCATTTGACTGCTTAAGGTTTTGTTGATGATCTGAAAAACACTAGACCAGTATGGTTTAATATGTTGGCACTCCCACCAAATGTGGGAAAGGTGCCCTTCTCTGGGGCATCCTCTCCAGCATGAACCTGAGGTTTGTTTGAATATATATTTAATTCTAGCTGGCGTTAAGTACCACCTCATTAATAGTTTGATATTAGTTTCCTTTGCATGGGCTGAGTGTGCTGAATGCGAAAGATTTGAGAATCTGCGTAACCATGTCTCTGTGTATGTATTTAAGTGCAATTCGTTATCCCATCTCTTTGTGTAGGATGGAAGATCTGGATAAGTGAGTGTTAAGGTAAGTTTGTATAACTTGGAGATTATTCCTTTTATATTCTCTTTGGATATACAGATCTGTTCAAATGCTGTGAGGGGGCGAAATTGGTCACCTTTGTATTTATGTGTAGATATATAGTGTTTCATTTGGTGTACACGGAGCCAAGAGGAGAGGAAGGGATGTTCTATTAAGTCAAGTTGGGATTTACCTTTAATGGTCTTATTATCCTCTATTAGGAGATATATGGGGAGGAGTTTTTGGGGGTCTGTGTGAGAGTTGGGTTCTGGGGTTATGCCGGGGTTAAATTCCAGGTTGTTCAGTAGTGTAGTGAGGGGTGAGTATCTGGATGAGATTTTGTTTGGTGTTTTACAGATGTGCTTCCAATCTGTCCAAGTTTCGTTGAAGATGGATGATGTTGAGATGGAGTGTTTGGTAAAATGAGACGGATTCCAGCTTGCGGTATTTAGGTTGTCTGTGGTAGCTAGGTTAGACTCAATTTGGACCCAGCTTTTATGATTAGGTGTATTAAATTTGTACCACTCAAGAATTCTCTGAAGGGATATAGCGAGTTTATAAGAGCGAAGGTGGGGAACCCCCAAGCCTCCCTCTGCTGGAGGTTTAAAGAGTGTGTTTTTGTTAATCCTCGGGGGTCTACGTCTCCAAATGTAGTCATTTATGATCTTTTGCATAGTATCTAAATCTTTTTGTATGCCTGGGATAGGAACTGTCTGAAGAATGTATAAAACTTTTGGTAGTAGAATCATTTTTGCTGCCTGTATTCTACCTGCCCAGGATATGTTTTTTAGGAGCCATTGGGATGTAAGTGTTTGGAGTTCTGTGATCAGGCCTCCATAGTTATATTTGCGGAGGTCTGCCTTATCTGGGGTAATGTGAATGCCAAGATATTTCAGGAATTTTGTTTGCTGTTTAAGGGGACAAGTTGATTTTAATGTATTAAGGGCGTTAGTTGTCAGGTGTATTGGTAAGTATTCAGATTTAGTCATGTTTACTAGGAAATTTGATATCGTCCCAAACTGTGTTAATTCAGTGATTGCCTGTTGTAGCGATGATATAGGGTTTGTGAGGGTCAAGAGTATATCGTCCGCGAATATGGCCAGGTTGTGTGTATGGTCTGCTATAGATATTCCGTGGATTTGGTCATTCAGTCTTATTTTAATAGCCAGAGGCTCTAGGGATAAAATTAACAGAAGTGGTGAGAGGGGGCATCCCTGTCTGGAGCCATTCCGAATTTCAAACGGTTCAGAAAGGGTTCCATTAATCTTAATCTGTGCCTTGGGATTTGAGTATAGAGCAAGAATTTTTTGGATAAAAGAGTCTGGGATGTGGAAGTGTTGTAGGGTCGAAAGTAGGTATGTCCAGTCCAGTCGGTCGAAAGCTTTTTCAGCGTCGGTGGATACGAAAACAGTCGGGGTCTTGTTTTGTGTAACATGTTCTAGCAAATTGAGTACTTTGACCGTGTTATCTTTTGCTTCTCTATGTGGGACAAAGCCCACTTGATCTTGGTGTACTATGGATGGGAGAATTTGGTTGAGGCGGGAGGCTAGTATTTTTGCGTATAGTTTGAGATCAATATTTAATAAAGAGATGGGCCTAAAGTTGGCTGGAATGTTTGGGGGCTTGCCAGGTTTAGCTAAAACTGAGATATTCGCTTGCATCATAGTATCCAGGAAAGGTAATTTTTCTGGTATGGAGTTAAATAGTGATGTTAAGTGAGGTATTAGAACAGAAGCAAATGTCTTATAGTATAGTCCTGTAAAGCCATCAGGGCCTGGAGCTTTGTTTTGTTTTAATTGTTTTATTGCCTCTAGTACTTCAGATGATTGAATGGGGCGATCTAGGTGCTGGCATTGGTCTGCGTTAAGCTTGGGGATAGGCAAGCTGTCTAGGTATCGATTACAGAGGAGTGTATGGTTTTGCGGATTTCTAAGTGGGAAAAGATTATAAAGTTTATGGTAGAATTCCTTGAATTCCCTGGCTATGGACTTGGTGTCTTCTAATTGTTTACCATGTGATGTTTTGATGGAATGAATGTAGTTTTTTTGCTGTTGTTTCTTTAATGCCCTGGCTAAAAGCTTCCCTGATTTGTTTCCCTCCCTGTAGAAGGTTTGGTGTAAATGCAGAAGTTTCCTTTGTGTTTGGATATGCAGTATAGAGTTCATATTTTCTCTTTTAAGCTTGAGTTGATCTAGGATAGAAGTGTCAGAGGGGTTTAATTTATGTTTGAAATCTAAGTCCGCGATTTCTGTAGCTAGTATATTTATCTCCTCTCGACTTTTCTTTTTAATTTGGGCGGCAGTCTTGATAAACTCGCCTCTTATAGTGCTCTTGTGGGCCTCCCAAAGGGTGGTCACATTAATGTCTGGTGACGCATTTATGGAGAAGTAAGAGGTTATATGTTCTAGAAAGAGTTCTTTTTGTGTTGGGTCTAGTAATATTGAATCTTCTAATTTCCATTGGAAAGGTCTGATGGGAGCTGTTGGCCATTTTATGGTACATGTCACTAGTGAATGGTCTGACCATGTTGTATGCTGAATACCTGAGTGCTTGGTGTGGGATAAAATTAGGTGATCTACTAAAATATAGTCCAGCCTAGAATAGGTCCTATTAGGGTGTGAAAAGAAGGTGAAGTCTAGTTTTTGGGGGTTGAAATATCTCCAGGTGTCATGCAGGCCGAGAAGTTTAAATTTTTGCCATATGGTATGAAGATGTGGGATTCTAGTTCTGGTGAGGGGGTTTGAGCAATCAACTGTGGGGTCTAAAGGGAGATTCAAATCTCCTGCTATGATCAATGATCCCTTTGCCTCTGTAAGAATTAGGTCCACTACTGAGGTTATAAATTTATCTTGATGTGAATTTGGGGTGTAAACATTCATTAAAGTTACAGGTTTACCATAAAGAAGGCCTTTCAAGCATAGATATCTGCCCTCCTTGTCACATATAATATGTGTCTTAGTAAAAGGGACCGATTTGTGGATTAGGATGCTCACTCCATTAATTTTTTTGTGTGGGTTGGAACTATGGAAGTGTAGGGGGTAATGTGTAGAAAAATATTTAGGGATGTTTTTGCCTTTAAAATGGGTTTCTTGGAGCATTATGATATGTCCTCCTTTTTTTGGAGATACAGAATAGCCATTCTTCTTTTATTGGGACAATTGAGGCCTTTGGTGTTTTGTGTATAGATGTTGAGGTTTTGTGTTGTATGATTAACCATCATGTATAATCAGCAAAAATGAGGGTGATTGACAATAACACATTTTTCATTCTGGCATGTGAGTATTTAGCAATACAGACTTACAAAGGATAGAGAAGAGAGGATAGAAAAGGAAAGGTGAACAGGAAAGACAGTGAAGAAACACAATAAGACACAACAATCTTAGCAACATATTTCTATCTTAAAGGAGATAAACTCCCGACTAAATGAGAACAAGAAATAAACGTCAACATCAGTTAACAGTTAACATTTTACCCTTTAAAACTCCACATCAACATTTCTCAGGGTTTTCAGGCCCAATATAATAAGGTTTGCTGGAGATACTTGCAGTTGGTAGCCCCTCCAGGAGTAGACTCAAAATGGTAAGTATAGAATCTTTGGAGGTGGCGATTAGTCATTATCCCCTTTCATCCAATGTTGGAGATGTTGGCTGTGCAGGTTTGCGCATCTTTCTTTGAGAGGCTTGTCTCCATTCGTTCCTTTGTGGCAGGGGAGAGGGCTTATCCGGGCTTGAGTGTTTCTCTTGGGAAGTGGTATTTTCCTCCATTTGAGGAGATGGAATGTCCAGTTCTTTACATATACCTGGTATATCTTTGGTGGATGAACACGTGATGCGTCTCCCCCTCCAGAGGATCAAGAGATGGAAAGGAAACCCCCATCTCTACGGGATATTTAGCTTCCTTAGCAACATTGTGAGTGGTTTGAGTTCTTTTCTTTTTGTAAGAGTTCTCTGTGATAGATCAGCAAACATTTGTATCTCTGCGTTTTCATATTTGATGGGCTGTTGTTCTCTAGCTAGTCTCATTAGCTCTTCTGTTTCTTGGAAGTTAGTGACACGAACTATAACATCCCTTGGTGGTTGTCCCGCTAGCGGTTTGGGGCGCAAGGCCCTGTGGGCTCTGTCTAAACTTATTTTGGATGGTGTTTCTTCTTTTTTCAGTGTGCTAAACAGATCTTGAAGGTATTGTTCAATATCTGATGGTGGAATGGATTCAGGAATTCCCCTCAATCTGATGTTCTGACATCTGCTGCGATTTTCAACATCGTCTATCTTATCCTCTAATTCGGTGATGGTTGTATCTTGCTTATGAATAGTGTCATGCAGGTCAGAGATAGCTTCTGCGTGTAAATCCTGGCGGTTTTCCAGTGCTTCAACTCTATGACCGATTTCTGTGATATCTTTTTTGAGGTCTGAAATTTCATCTTTGATGCATTGCTTGACCTGAGAGAGGAGGGAGGAAAAATCTTTCTTTGATGGTAGTGTTTTGAAAAGGGCTGTAGGGATTGTAATATTTTCTGGTGTATGATCACTTTCAGAGTCTGATGAACTTTGGTTGGACCCTTGATCTGGTATCACTTCTTCCATGGGAGCTGGTGTCTTAGCTTCTAATGTCTTGAAAAAGCTGTTTACTGAGTGAGTAGATGTTTTTAGAAGTTTAGTGTTTTTACTTGGTTTAGTAACCCTTTTTGGAGACATAGCTGTATGTGTCTAAAAAGGTCTAGCCTCCTTGCTTTTGTTGTCACTTTAAGAGAGAAGCAGAGAAACTAATTAATGCTCTGTGTGCAGTTCATTAAGTCTTTGCTAGTGTTGCAGGTACTTGACAAGAATAAAAACTGCAGTTTTGTTTGCTTTGAGCAGTATTTGAGAACTTATAGTGGAGAGGGTGTAATTACAGCATTTCAATTGTGAGAACGTTAAAGGTGTTTACATGAGGGGTTACATCCCAGTTTGAGCTGTTGGAGGAGTATTGTTTACGCATGTGTGCGGTTATTTCTATTGAGAATGCACACGTTAAAGTTCTTTGTTAGTGTCCCCAGTACTAGTGTCATAGACAATTTACCGCATATTATCCCCTCTCTTACCCTCTTAGAATGCTTCATCTTTAGACTTGTCTCCGTAGCAGGACCTTGAATGTCGAGTGCGCAGTGTAATCGAGCGCAGGCTGCGGCCTACCACGGAGGTTATTTCAAAGTGAGACCCGCTCCGTTCCCCAGCAGATACTTGCTTTAGTGGTCCGGTTTACACTCCGGAGGTGTTCTCTTTAAGTGGCTCACTTTTGTGATGCTCCCAAGTGACCGGTACAAGGTGATCGGCTCCAAGCTGAGTTTGTACTGCGACAGGCCTATGCGCGCTGTTTATGTCGATCCGCTGTGGCGAGCAGAGCAGGTCCCTCAGATCATGGGCTGGAGTGAATTAGCTCACATGTCAGTCAATTTGGCGCTTCTAAGTGCAGGGTGGCTAATGCCATTTACGTTCACACTTAGATAGGGCACAGAAGCTCAGTCAGATAGCAGCCATCTCCTAGGCTGGCTAGCTCCGCCCCCCAAAATCTATTTTTTTGGTCTCCAAATAGAAAAACTTGCATCTAAACTCTATCCAAAACTAGGTGCCCTGTACAGAAACAAATCCTGCCTCAGTCCTACAGTAAAGGAAAAGATTGTACATCAAATGCTGATGCCAATCATGGATTATGGAGATGTAGTATATGCACCTGCACCTCAAACTCACCTAAATAAACTTAATACACTGTATAACTTGTTCTGCCACAATGTAACTACAGGACCTACCATTGTGACATGCTTAAAGAACTAAACTGACTGTTGCTGGAATCCAGACGCAGCCTCCATCTTTCCAGCCTTGTGTTTAAGATCGCACCCTACCTGAGCAGAATGCTCTCTCCAGCTGTTCCCACCTCCCATAACCTCCAATCCAGTACCAGATCATTATTTAGCTTGCCTCCATACAAAAAGAAAGCCACTCGATCCTCCTTTTCCTACAGAGCACCACAATAATGGAATGACCTCCCGCACACGTTAAAACCTTCCCCAAGCCTAAAATCCTTTAAGAGATCCTTCTTTGCATTTCTCAAAACAGAATGCACCTGTCATGGTTAATTATATATTTCCTACCTGTTCTATGTTAAATTTTGCATATATTATGTATTAATGTTGTTTTTGTATTTTATTGTATCCTAGTGTAACAATGCAATGTTTTGTCGACACAGGACATACATGAAAATGAGAGAAATCTCTATGTATCCTTCCTGGTAAAATATTTTATAAATAATAATAATAATATGGAGGCGGAGCACCGATCGCGCTCCGGCTCCATATGCGGCAGATGCCTGAAACTTCAGTAGCTCCAACTCTTGTCTGCAACATAACAACTGAGAGTGCTGGAGCTTCCTGAATCTGTCTCATGCTGCAGTTAAAGGCCAGGTATGTTTGTCCTCGCGCAGTCTCTACTGCACATGACAGCTTCGGACAAACATACTTGGCTTTTTATAATATAGGATGAATATTGCATACATTTGCTTTTTACATGTTTTCATCTATTTAACTGCAAAGGGCTTCAATGCACACACATATATACATAAAACAGTGTTTTGCGACAATTTTTTCTTTCGTAAAACAGTTAACCAGAGCTCTGAGGATGTGGTAATCTTTCTAGCGTAAATCACGATTACACTTAAGTGATTGCATTTACTTTAAACTTGTAATATGAGCGGTAAACCAGATGCACACAACTATTAGTACTATACTCATAATCTGGCCCTTTATTAACTAAATAGAAAAATGTATGTATATATATATATATATATAAAACATGGAAGGGAACTGCACTCCAAGACCGGATCAGGTACACATCCTGTGACTCAGCAACATCCAGCCCTGGGTGCTAAATAGCACTCCAAAAAAGCTGTGATGTCACCAGAGCCACAGGCAGTTAACCGCAGTCCGGAATGGATGCAAGAAACAAGGGGGATTACAAATAAAAAGTAATACAACACATAGAAACACCCAGCACTCACCAGCTAGCTCACAGCTAAGATAAAATCACAACTGGAAAGGTTAGTTACCGCATCTGGCCAAATGGGAAAGCTCAGGCACCACATCAAGGTCCTTTCCATTGCCTGAGTCCCTAACACAGCCACACTATCATGCGAGCTCACAAAGCCAAACAGACTGAGAACAAAGAAGGGGTGCACAGGTGGATGGTAACTCACCTTTCCAGTTGTGATTTTATCTTAGCTGTGAGCTAGCTGGTAAGTGTTGGGTGTTTCTATGTGTTATATATATATATATATATATATATATATATATATATATATATATATATATATATATATATATATATATAGGCAATTGTAAGATACTATACACTAAAAAGCAGAATAATCTGCAGAATTTGATTTGTAAAGTGTGCCCCCTGCTTACTTTGCTCTCCCT
Source organism: Bombina bombina (assembly GCF_027579735.1). Taxonomy (NCBI): domain Eukaryota; kingdom Metazoa; phylum Chordata; class Amphibia; order Anura; family Bombinatoridae; genus Bombina; species Bombina bombina. The sequence continues at coordinate 251,592,077 of NC_069506.1, read as the reverse complement.
AGCAACGTATCCCTTTCCGGCAAGCTCCATATGGCCTATATTACAAATTGAACTTAAAAATATTACCCTTTTGTGCGTTTACATTGCTTGAGAGACTGGCTTGAGAGCCAATAATTAATAATATATACAGATAATATCAAACATCTGCGGGTGAGCTAAATCTCTTACATAATAGATGCTAAGCTAAGGGTGTGCAAAAATGATGGTGAGCAAGTAGTGGAGTTAATAATGTAGTTCTGTGATATATTATTAATAATAATAATGATTTGCTTTAAAGGGACATTATACACTCATTTTTTATATCAGTATCTGTGCATCTTATTCTTTATAGTAGTGTCTATTACATGCAGTTATATGAAAATGAGTGTATACTGTCCCTTAAAGGTCTTAAAAAGTGAAACATTTGGCAGTGGTATTAATGAGCGTAAGAAGCAAGTTAATAGTGTTCCATACAGTACGCATGAAATTATAGTGCGTGACGAGAAAGAAAGAGAGAGAAAGAAAATTAGAGAGAAAAAGAGAGAGAGAAAGAGAGAGAGAGAGAGAGAGAGAGAGAGAGAGAGAGAGAATATAATGGGGGATATTTATCAAAGCGGCAATCTTAGTGCATTCGCCAGCGTCAATATGCTCGCCTAACATTGATGTTTAATTTAATTTTAGTATAATAGTTAGGGTAGGTTAATTTAGAGTTTAAAATTAGTTTATTTTAATTATACAGGTAAGGTTTAATTTATATTAAGATAGGGATGTTGTAATTTTAATTTAAAGCTAAGGGGTTGTTAGGTTTAGGGGTTAATAGCTTAATTTAGTTTTTGGCTATGTGGGGGGCTTACGGTTTAGGGGTTAATAGGTTTAGTTAGTGGTGGTGATGTGGGAGGCCAGAGGTTTAGGGGTTAATAAGTTTATTTAGTGGTGGCATTGTCTGGGAGCGGCGGGATAGGGGTTAATACATTTTAATTGTGTCTGTGATGTCAGGGGTGGCAGATTAGGGGTGTTTAGACTCAGGGTTTATGTTAGGGTGTTAGGTGTAAACATAACTTTTTTTTAAAATATAGAAATCAATGGGGTATGCTTCAATCTCTTGCAGCATCGAACATAAGCTTTCGTTGCTTTCAGACTCCCATTGATTTCTATGGCATCCGCGGCCTCAAGGGTGGCGGTTTGAAAACCAGGTACAATGCATCGGAATAGCCGCGAGCGTACCTGTTAAAAGTTTGATAAATTGGAAAAAAAGTGTCAAATAGAGGCGAATGTAATGACGTAAGCATCAGTCTGCGTCAAATTGAAATTACGGGATCGTATGTTACGTCACAAATTTCACCATTTGCCGATCTTGACGCTTTGTTAACTAGATCGGATCAATCTTGCAACAATTACGATGCAGAATTCCAGCGTATTTTCGTTGACGATTTGATAAATAGGCCCCAATGAGTTGTGAGAGAGCTCCAGCAGACACACACAGGAAACTTTACTGTCCCTTCCACTTTTGTTGGTTCCTCACTTAGTTGTGTAACTGTGGTGAAGCAGCTTAGTTCTGCCTTATGCTTGAAATGGCAGTTTGTGTTCCCTCTATCCCTATACATACTTTAAATAAAAGGATGAATATAGTCACATTAAATTTACATCCTCTGCCATACGCCAGTGCCATCACACTTTGTATTATATACTATCATCCTACAAACCTTAATCCATATATAATATAGTATACAATAGAACATAAAATACAGTATTAGTGCCCCTTCCTGCTGAATAAAAAAGTGTTGGTATTTATTTCAATTTTAGAAAGAAATAAACAAAAAAAATGAAAATAATATATATATATATATCTTTGGTTATCTTTTTTCTTAAACAGTATTTTATTTCTAGAATGTATAAGTAGATTATATTACTTTAAAATTTCTTAGAGAAACACAAGAAAATCAGCAAAAAATATATACATTAAAGCTATAGTTTAAATGTAATATCTAATGTTTAAAAGCAAGATCATTTCTAACTTAAACTATGCCCGCTTCAGTTGGGATGTTTTGCATGTTTTCATCAATGACACGAATGATGACATCACATATGACTTTCTTGATCACATCATCATTGACATCACTAGTGAAAACTATCTGAGTGTGTGTATACAGTTTGGGCAGAAATATATATTTAACAAAAACCTAGATATTCTGTAACAGGATAGATTTTGCCCCAAAAGAAATGAGTAAGCGTGGTGTTAAAGGGAGAACAGGAGTTATATGAGAGGCAAATGAGACAAGAGGAGTAGGAGACTGGGTGCAAGGGAGACTGACATATATTATGCTATTAAAGGGACAGTCAAGTACAAAATAAACTTTCATGATTCAGATAGGGCATGTCATTTTTAAACAGCTTTCCAATTTACTTTTATCACCAATTTTGCTTTGTTCTCTTGGTATTCTTAGTTTGAAAGCTAAACCTAGGTAGGCTCATATGCTTGAAGGCTGCCTCTAATTTGAATGCATTTTGACAGGTTTTCACCACTAGAGGGCATTCGTTCATGTGTACTATATAGATAACATTGAGCTCATGCTTTTATATGCTTGATAAACAACATTTTAAGTTGAATTTCTTATGCAAAATCTGTTTAACTGTAAATTAAATCTACCAATGAATGCATATTGCATACCTAAGTATTTCCAGCAGAACTTGCTACATCTTTATTGATGGACTAGTATAATACTCTATAAATGTGAAAATGAGCAAAAAATATTCAACAAAACCAATCTTTGAGCTAAAATATTACATGTGAAAGTATTTTATAAGTAATGGAACATTGTATTGTAATCTGATATGGAAAGGAATGTTAAGTTTCATTTCTTAATAACCAACTGAGAAACTTGACAGGAATAGAAACGTAACGTGTTTAGTTTTGTATTGTAGTGGATGAAATGACAAATAAAAAGTTAAGATTAAGATAAACAGAAAAAAGAAAAAAGAGAATTGAAAACCAAAAGTTTGTTATAAGTAATTTATTAGCCACCAATGGTGTCACGTTCAGGAGATGTTTGTTATTTTTTTTAAAAAGAACTAAAATATTAGTATGCTAGTAGGAATAAGAGGGGATTTATACTAAGCTTAAACAAATAATAAACACACATTTTTCTTTCATGATTCAGAAAGAGTATGTGATTTTAAACAACTTTCTATTAATTTATATCACCATTTTTCTTTCTTTTTTTTTTTAAATGTTTTGCTCTGAGTGAGTCACAACAGACATTTTTGGGTTTCATATCCCTTCAAGGGAAAATTAAACTTGACATGTATTTCCCATAGAATGCTTAATAATTCAATATTTTGTCTATTTTCCAATAGTATTCTAGGGCAGTACAGTCATGTTTAGGTAGACTGATTTATTAAAATGTTCAGTTAAATTGTCTCTTATGAATTTCAGAGCATAAAAAAACATATAGAGAAAGAGATATCGAAAAAGGGTGGATATGTGATGTGGTAGCTAGTTGAAATACTGAATAAATAGTAAGGGTGTTGGCCAGATAGGGCAAGATTATGGATGCAGCGCAATCATTATCAAAATAATTCTATTTTTTTGCACTCAACTCTGTATTATAAGTTGTGATCGCTCAAATGTAATTGCATTTTATGCTCAAACATTTTACATAAACTCAAAGCTCACGCAAACAGTTTGGGCTTTTAACAAATTCACAGTAAGCACCATAAACGTCCACATTACCCCTGCTACACTATTAACCCCTAAACAGCCAGTAACCACATTGCAAACAACACTGCTACACTATTAACCCCCTAACCACCAATACCCCAATCGCAAAATACCTCTAACCTCCTAAAAGCTAACCTCCCCCACCATCCCTAATCTAAGACCCCCTAAGTTACAAAAATAATAAAAACCTACCATTGCAAAAAATAAAAAAACTACCGTTCCAGAAAATAAAAAAAATAAAAAACTCCAACCAGTAAGACCTATACTAAAACTAAAAGTCCCCTTAAAAAAACAACAAATTAAAAAAATGCTAAAATAACACTAAAATATACTCTTAAATTGCACTGAAAAGAATATTTGTAGAGAGTTGCCCTAGTTGAAGCAATAAACTATTTTGCAGAAAAAAAAATCTCTATACTAAAACAAAAGTAACCTCCCAACCCCACAAAGAAAATCCAAACTGTAAAAAAACCAAAATCTATCCTAAGAAAAAAGATGCCCTGAAGAGGGCATCAGTAATATATTTTAGGCAACTACGAAACACCATAACCTAATAAAATATGCCCCGAAAACACCATCAGCAATATAGCCCTTTTGGCCAAAAAAAACAAACAAAAACCCTATCTCGAAAAAAAAAAATTCAATAGAGATGATGTGTGAACTGAGAAAAGAAGGGAACCTTGAACTGAGCCTTGAGGTACCCCAATAGAGAGGTAAAGGGGAGCAGTAAGAGCCAGATAGCCAAAACCAAAAGATTAAAGGGTCTGGAGCAAGGGATGGTTAACAGTATCAAAGGCTGCAGAGAGGTCTAAAGGTATTAGCAAGTACACTGTCAGAAAAAAGGGTACGGTTGGGATCCGTTTGTTAACACTTAGGGTACAACTGCTGTGGTTGTACCCTCAATGGATCCTAATTACACCTTAAGGAACTAATATGTACCATTTAGCTGTAAATAAGGTACAAATATGTTTCCAACTGTCAAAGGGTCCATGTCTGTACCATTTAATAGGGATGGACGAATGTGTTTATATCCGAATTCGAATGTTAGAACGAATGTTATTGTAGAAATTCGATTTACATAATAGAATGTTGATAAGAACAAATATTCTTAAAAATTCGATTTTCGAATGTTATTTACAGTTTTCGAATGTCACATTCGAATTCGAATGTCACATTCGAATTCAAATGTTACATTCGAATATCACATTCAAATTCGAATATTAAATTTATAAAACACAATTGTAGACTAGAAACACTTTTTCAAATGTCGCATTCGAATCGAATATCACATTCGAATCGAATGTCACATTCGAATTCGAATATTACATTTATAAAACACAGTATTAGACTAGAAATACTATTTCGAATTTGAATGTCACATTCGAATCGAATATCACATTCAAATCGAATATCACATTTAAAACACAGTATTAGACTAGAAATACTATTTCAAATTCGAATGTGACATTTGAATTCGAATGTAGCATTCGAATTCGAATATTACATTTATTAAACACAGTTGTAGACTTGAAATACTATTTCAAATTTGAATGTCACATTCGAATTCTAATGTCACATTTGAATTCGAATATTACATTTCGAAAATGAATGAATACATAGCTAAACATTCTATTATTTGAACGAATATTTTCTAATTTTATTGAAAAATTCGAAAACGAAAATTTGAAAATAGAATGTTAGAATGTTATATAAACATTCGAAATTCAATTTGAACGAACGAATGTATAAAAATTCGTTTTAAATTTCAAATTTTTAGAAACATTCGCCCATCCCTCCCATTTAATCTCCCGAAAAAGGTACAATAACTATCATCCATATAATTCGTGCAGCTCAATTTTTCATATTCACATAACTGTCAGACACCCATAATAATTATGTTCAATTTTTGTTGGTAATATGCAAGAAGTGGGCAAAGCAAAAAAAAAAAAAAATACTTAAAGGGACAGTCTACACCAGAACTGTTATTGCTTAAAAAGATGGATAATCCCTATATTACCCATTCCCCAGTTTTGCATAACCAACACAGTTATATTAATATATGTTTTACCTCTGTGATTACCTTGTATCCAATTCTCTGCAGACTGTCCCCTTATCTCAGTGCTTTTGACAGGCATGCCGTTTAGCCAATCAATGCAGACTCCTAAATAACTACACAGGAGTGAGCATATTGTTATCTATATGACACACATGAACTAGTACTGTCTAACTGTGAAAAACTTTCAAAATGCTCTGAGTTAAGAGGTGGTTTTCAACGGTTTAGAAATCAGTTTGAGCTTAACTAGGTTTAGCATTTGAAAAATACCACCAAGGGAACAAAGCAAATTTAGTGATAAAAGTAAATTGGAAAGTTTAATTTTGACTAGACTGTCCCTTTAATAACCCATATATTCAATTATACTGTGTTGCTGGTTCTAAATAGCAAACAAGCACTTAAAATTTTAATATTTATATTTAGAGCATCAATATGTTAACACTTAAACATAAAATATAATTTATGTAAGAACTTACCTGATAAATTAATTTCTTTCATATTGGCAAGAGTCCATGAGCTAGTGACGTATGCAATATACAGTCCTACCAGGAGGGGCAAAGTTTCCCAAACCTCAAAATGCCTATAAATACACCCCCACCACACCCACAATTCAGTTTAACGAATAGCCAATAAGTGGGGTGATAAGAAAGAAGCGAAAGCATCAGCAATGAATTGGAATAATTGTGCTTTATACAAAAAAATCATAACCACCACAAAAAGGGTGGGCCTCATGGACTCTTGCCAATATGAAAGAAATTAATTTATCAGGTAAGTTCTTACATAAATTATGTTTTCTTTCATGTAATTGGCAAGAGTCCATGAGCTAGTGACGTATGGGATAGCAAATACCCAAGATGTGGAACTCCACGCAAGAGTCACTAGAGAGGGAGGGATAAAAATAAAGACAGCCAATTCCGCTGAAAAAAGAATCCACAACCCAAATCAAAAAAGTTTTAATCCTATAATGAAAAAAACTGAAATTATAAGCAGAAGAATCAAACTGAAACAGCTGCCTGAAGAACTTTTCTACCAAAAACTGCTTCTGAAGAAGAAAAAACATCAAAACGGTAGAATTTAGTAAAAGTATGCAAAGAAGACCAAGTTGCTGCTTTGCAAATCTGATCAACAGAAGCTTCATTCTTAAAAGCCCAGGAAGTAGAAACTGACCTAGTAGAATGAGCCGTAATCCTCTGAGGTGGGGATTTACCTGACTCCACATAAGCATGATGAATCAAAAGTTTTAACCAAGAAGCCAAAGAAATAGCAGAAGCTTTCTGACCTTTCTTGGGACCAGAAAAGATAACAAATAGACTAGAAGTCTTTCTGAAATCTTTAGTAGCTTCAACATAATATTTCAAAGCTCTTACCAAATCCAAAGAATGCAAAGATTTTTCCAGAGAATTCTTAGGATTAGGACACAACGAAGGGACAACAATTTCTCTACTAATGTTGTTGGAATTCACAACCTTAGGTAAAAATTTAAATGAAGTCCGCAAAACCGCCTTATCCTGATGAAAAATCAGAAAAGGAGACTCACAAGAAAGAGCAGATAATTCAGAAACTCTTCTATTAGAAGAGATAGCCAAAAGAAACAATACTTTCCAAGAAAGTAACTTAATATCCGGAGAATGCTTAGGCTCAAACGGAGGAGCCTGTAAAGCTCTCAAAACCAAATTAAGACTCCAAGGAGGAGAGATTGACTTAATAACAGGCTTGATACGAACCAAAGCCTGTACAAAACAACGAATGTCAGGAAGATTAGCAATTTTTCTGTGAAACAGAACAGAAAGTGCAGAGATTTGTCCTTTCAAGGAACTTGCAGACAAACCCTTATCCAAACCATCCTGAAGAAACTGTAAAATTCTAGGAATTCTAAAAGAATGCCAAGAGAACATATGAGAGGAACACCATGAAATGTAAGACTTCCAAACTCAGTAATAAATCTTTCTAGACACAGATTTACGAGCCTGCAACATAGTATTGATCACTGAGTCAGAGAAACCTCTATGACTAAGCACTAAGCGTTCAATCTCCATACCTTCAAATTTAATGATTTGAAATCCTGATGGAAAAACAGACCTTGAGATAGAAGGTCTGACCTTAACAGAAGTGGCCAAGGTTGGCGACTGGACATCCGAACAAGATCTGCATACCAAAACCTGTGTGGCCATGCTGGAGCCACCAGCAGTACAAACGAACGTTCCATTATGATTTTGGAAATCACTCTTGGAAGAAGAACTAGAGGCGGAAAGATATAAGCAGGTTGATAATTCCAAGGAAGTGACAACGCATCCACTGCTTCCGCCTGAAGATCCCTGGATCTGGACAGATACCTGGGAAGTTTCCTGTTTAGATGAGAAGCCATCAGATCTATTTCTGGAAGCCCCCATATCTGAACAATCTGAAGAAACACATCTGGGTGAAGAGACCATTCTCCCGGATGTAAAGTCTGGCGACTGAGATAATCCGCTTCCCAATTGTCTATACCTGGGATATGAACTGCAGAGATTAGACAGGAGCTGGATTCTGCCCATGCAAGTATCTGAGATACTTCTTTCATAGCCTGAGAACTGTGAGTCCCACCTTGATGATTGACATATGCCACGGTTCTGACATTGTCTGTCTGAAAACAAATAAATGATTCTCTCTTCAGAAGAGGCCAGAACTGAAGAGCTCTGAAAATTGCACCGAGTTCCAAAATATTGATTGGTAATCTCACCTCTTGAGATTTCCAAACCCCTTGCGCTGTCAGAGATCCCCAGACAGCTCCCCAACCTGATAGACTAGTATCTGTTGAAATCACAGTCTAGGTTGGACGAAGAAAAGAGGCCCCTTGAACTAAACACTGGTGATTTAACCACCGAGTGTTGAACATTGGGATTTAAGGATATTAATTGTGATATCTTTGTATAATCCCGGAACCATTGATTCAGCATGCAAAGCTGAAGAGGTCACATGTGAAAATGAGCAAAGGGGATCGCGACCGATGCTGCAGTCATGAGACCTAAAACTTCCATGCACATAGCTACTGAAGGGAATGATTGAGACTGAAGGTTCTGACAAGCTGAAACCAATTTCAGACGTCTTTTGTCTGTTAGAGACAAAGTCATGGATACTGAATCTATTTGGAATCCTAAAAAGGTTACTCTTGTCTGAGGAATCAAAGAACTTTTTGATAAATTGATCCTCCAACCATGTTCTTTAAGAAACAACACAAGTTGATTTGTGTGAGATTCTGCAGAATGTAAAGACTGAGCAAGTACCAAGATATCGTCCAAATAAGGAAACACCGCAATACCCCGCTCTCTGATTACAGAGAGAAGGGCACCGAGAACCTTTGAGAAGATCCATGGAGCTGTTGCTAGGCCAAAAGGAAGAGCAACAAATTGGTAATGCTTGTCTAGAAAAGAGAATCTCAGGGACTGATAGTGATCTGGATGAATTGGAATATTAAGATAAGCATCCTGTAAATCTATTGTGGACATATAATGCATTGGCAGAACAAAAGGCAGAATAGTCCTTATAGTCACCATGTTGAATGTTGGTATTCTTACATAACGATTCAAAATTTTTAGATCCAGAATTGGTCTGAAAGAATTCTCTTTCTTTGGTACAATGAACAGATTTGAATAAAACCCCAGACCCCGTTCCAGATATGGAACTGGCACAATTACCCCAGAAGACTCCAGGTCTGAAACACACTTCAGGAAAGCCTGAGCTTTTACTGGGTTCACTGGAATGCGTGAGAGAAAGAACCTTCTCACAGGTGGTCTCACCTTGAAACCTATTCTGTACCCTTGAGAAACAATGTTCGGAATCCAAAGATTTTGGACTGAATTGATCCAAACATCTTTGAAAAATCGTAGCCTGCCCCCTACCAGCTGTGCTGGAATGAGGGACGCACCTTCATGCGAACTTAGGGGCTGGTTTTGATTTTCTAAAGGGCTTGGATTTATTCCAGACTGGAGAAGGCTTCCAATTGGAAGCCGTTCCTTTAGGGGAAGGGTCAGGCTTCTGTTCCTTATTCTGACGAAAGGAACGAAAACGGTTAGCAGCCCTAAATTTACCCTTAGATTTTTTATCCTGAGGCAAAAAAGCTCCCTTTCCCCCAGTGACAGTTGAAATTATAGAATCCAACTGAGAACCAAATAATGTATTACCTTGGAAAGAAAGAGATAGCAACGTTGACTTAGAAGTCATATCTGCATTCCAAGATTTAAGCCATAAAGCTCTTCTAGCTAAAATAGCTAAAGACATATACCTGACATCAATTCTAATGATAATAAAAATGGCATCACAAATGAAATTATTAGCATGTTGAGGAAGCTTAACAATGCTATACATATTATGATCTGGTACTTGTTGCTAAAGCCTCCAACCAAAATGTTGAAGCTGCAGCAACATCAGCCAAAGAAATAGCAGGCCTAAGAAGATTACCTGAACATAAATAAGCCTTCCTTAGAAAAGATTCAAGCTTCCTATCTAAAGGATCTTTAAAAGAAGTACTATCTGCCGTAGTAATAGTAGTACGTTTAGCAAGAGTAGAGATAGCCCCATCAACTTTGGGGATTTTTTCCCAAAACTCCAATCTATCAGCTGGCAAAGGGTACAGTCTCTTAAACCTTAAAGAAGGAGTAAATTAAGTACCCAAACTATTCCATTCTCTAGAAATTACATCTGAAATAGCATCAGGAACTGGAAAAAACTCTGGAATAACTACATGAGGTTTAAAAACTGAATTTAAACATTTACTGGTTTTAATATCAAGAGGACTAGACTCCTCCATATCTAATGCAATCACCACCTCTTTAAGTAAAGAACAAATAAACTCCATCTTAAATAAATATGAAGATTTGTCAGTGTCAATATCTGAGGCAGAATATTCTGAACCAGACAGATCCTCATCAGAGATAGATAAATCAGAATGTTGGCGGTCATTTAAAAATTCATCTAATTTATGAGAAGTTTTAAAAGACCTTTTACGATTATTAGAAGGTGGAATAACAGACAGGGCCTTCTGAATAGAATTAGAAACAAATTATCTTACATTAACAGGAATATCCTGAACATTAGATTTTGAAGGAACAACAACAGGTAATGGACTACTACTAATGGAAATATTGTCTGCTTTTGAAAGTTTATCATGACAACTAACACAAACTACAGCCGGAGGAACAGTTACCACAAGTTTACAACAAATGCACTTAGCTTTAGTAGAACCGACATCAGGCAGCAGCATTCCAGAAGTAGTTTCTGATACAGGGTCAGATTGCGACATCTTGCAATATGTAATACAAAAAACAACATATAAAGCAAAATTATCAAATTCCTTAAATGTCAGTTTCAGGAATGGGAAAAAATGCAAACAGAATAAGCTTCTGGAAACCAGAAGCAAAAAGAAACAAAAGACTTAAATAATGTCAAAAAAACTGGCGCCAAGTATGACGCCCACAATTGACACATTTTTTGGCGTCAAAAACATCTGCAACAAACACGAGCGTCATAGATGACGTAACTACGTGAAAACTCTTGGCGTCAACTACGACGCCGGAAATGACATCATTAATGTCAACAAACGTAGTTCTCGCGCCAGAAAAGTCTCGCGCCAAAAATGACGCAATCAATTCTAGCATTTTTTGCACCCACAAGCCTAACAGCCCGCAATTTAGAAAGAAAAGTCAATTTGAAAAATTTTCAGGTAAGGAAAATATTAATTCATATGCATTTCCCAAAAATGAAACTCACAGTCTGTAAGAAGGAAATATACTGATTAACCTGAATCATGGCAAATATAAGTATAAAACATATATTTAGAACTTTACATATAAAGTGCCAAACCATAGCTGAGTGTCATTAATAAAATAAGACATACTTACCAAAAGACACTCATCTACATATAGTAGATAGCCAAACCAGTACTAAAACGAGAATCAGCAGAGGTAATGGTATATAAGAGTATATTGTCGATTTGAAAAGGGAGGTAGGAGAAGAATCTCTATGACCGATAACAGAGAACCTATGAAATAGATCCCCGATAGGATGACCATAGCATTCAATAGGCAATACTCCCTTCACATCCCTCTGTCATTCACTGCACTCTGAGAGGAAAACCGGGCTTCAGCATGCTGCGAAGCACATATCAACGTAGAAATCTAGCACAAACTTACTTCACCACCTCCATAGGAGGCAAAGTTTGTAAAACTGAATTGTGGGTGTGGTGGGGGGTGTATTTATAGGCATTTTGAGGTTTGGGAAACTTTGCCCCTCCTGGTAGGAATGTATATCCCATATGTCACTAGCTCATGGACTCTTGCCAATTACATGAAAGAAAGCAAATGTATTAACTAAAATTACAAAGAAAAAAAAATGTTTTAAACTCTATAAAATAAACAAGAGCTGTTTAAGAACCAGTTTTTAAAAAAATAAAATAAAATTGTAACCGTTCCCCAGTTACATATATGGACATTGTGAGACATGCCATAGCGCCATTTGTTGGTTGAAAGTTCCTTGGCATGTGTAACAGAGCTCCATCTATTGGTAGCAGGTTCATCACCAAAATGTGTACTGGGGAAATATACTCATTTGCATATATTTTGCATAGAGTTACAATTCAATGTATGGTTGTGAGTTTTATCATTTATCCCTCCCCCGAATTCCACTTCTTTCGTTAAGAGTTATATTTTATTATTATGTTGTTTTCTATATATTAATGTTTTATGTGGCATATCATCCTAAATTAAATGGTGTGTTTTTATAGTCTAGTACAGAGTGATATAAAACACATTGCGTAGCTCTTTTTTTAACTGGTTGTTTAGTCTGGTGCAATCAGTTAGCTCTGTGGCAGTCTTTGGAATTGCTACAGTTAAGTATACAAACTTTTTTTTTTTTTTTTAAAGCTGCAGTGTGGCTATTGTAATACTGCCTGAAAAAGTACACATTAATTGAAAGCATATTTGAATGTTATATAAAAATTTTAATGGAACAGCATTTGTAATATGCTGTGTTGAGTAAAAATGTGCCATCATGAGGTACAAAGGGCTTGTCACTGGGGCAGTACCTTTAAAAGGCCAAATTTGCACAATTTTTTAAGGGTACAATATGGTACCATAGGACTGAGGTCCAATCTAGTCACCAAAGGTACATATTTGCCTTTGAAAGGTACAATCTGCAAGGGTACCAATTTGTACCCATTTTAAAGGGTACAGCAGGTGTACCTTTGAGGGTACTGCCCCAGTGACAAGCTGTTGTACCCCTAACAGTGTAGTAATGACCTTTATCCTTGGCAGTAGGTTGTGTTGGGGGAGAAAGCAAGATTGTAAAGGATTAGGAAGATGATTAAATGAGAAAAAGTGTGCTAAGCATTCATAACAGTATGCTCAAGAAGTTTAGAGACAAAGGAGAAAATAGAGATTGTGCTGTACTTGCAAGGGGATGCTGGATCAAGTTAAGGTTTTTTTAAGAGTAGGTGTAATTAGAGCATGTTGGGATCATGGAAATGTACCATATTTAAGGGAGAAGTCAAATATATGTGTGAGGATGGGTGTGAAAGTAGGGGAAAGGGAGGGAAAGGAAAGGTTGCAGTTGTGAGGGGATAGGCTCTAGGGGACAGGATGTATTGTAAGATGGGAGGATGAAAGGATAGTAGAAACCGCTTCCTCTGTAATTGGAGTTAACCTGCTTTGTTTTAGGGTAGGGCCAGTTTGAAAGTTTTCACCGATTTGTGAGGTGTGTATATTGTTGTTGTGTTACCAGGTTCCAAGTCAATTTTGAGTAAAAAGAAATGCCAAGATACAGTGCTACACTACCCTCAGATGAGGGTTGGGTTGCTAAAGATGGTGTTACACAAAGAATATATATAAAACCATGTAAAAAAGTACTTAAAAGGTAAAAGATTAAAAACAATATATATATATATATATATATATAGGATGTGATATTAAAATGTATTAAACAAACATTTTATTAACATAAACTGACAGTAAAAAATACAGTTAAAAAATACAGTTAAAAATAGATTCAACAATCTAATGGATTGCCCCATACAATGTCCAAGAAGTTATGTCCTATGTAACATACAAGTGTTTAAGTCCCATACCAAAATGTGCAAAGCAAATGTTCAAGGTTAATATAAAAAATAAAAATAAAAATGATAATATGTCCAAAGTTGGTGTAAAAATCAAAAAGGTGAAAAAATGTAAAAAATATAAAAAATATATTAAATATTTTTTGAAAAGATGAAAAAATGAATAAAAATATATAAAAAAATATATGAGTTGTGATCAGCAACCCATATGAAAGGAATATAATATATGTGATAGTGAATAATTCTCGTGAGGTGTACACCCAAAAAGTGTGTATATAAAAGGGTGTATATAAAAGGGTGTGGTAAACAATGTGTCATAAAAAAGGATTCAAAATCCTGGTGAAATAAATAAAGTCCAAATTGCTCCAAAAAAATGTGTATATAATTCCAAGTATTCCAAATGTGAGTGTAGAAAGTGCTGGGTTGATGTTCCTCTTCTTAAAAGGTTATCAAATGTAATGGGATATCCTCCTGTACCTAAAAAAGTGTACAGAAAATAGACATAGTGCAATAAAATCACTTTAGAATGACAACAACAGTATTCTACTCACCAGATATATTCTGAGCTGCAATACCAGTGTATAGCCAACGCGTTTCGGTCCTCAGGGACCTTTCTCAAGACTGGTAGCAGCTGTCTGGCTTCTACACCTTAAGTGTGTTTTGATAGCCAATGGGATGGTTTGTGGAAATTGCGCCTAAAATTCGCGCCAATTTTTTTTTTTTTTTTTTTTTTTTTTCATTTAAAATACATTTCCAGAAATTGATAATTATATTGTCCCCCATTTCTATTATCCGAAAGGGGAAAGAATATATATCATGTGTATTTGCCGGTGGAAGTGCCAACTCATTTTGGCATATTGGGGTTATAGTATATTGACTTGGCAAAATGCAAAGTTGCCTATATGAGTGTAAATATATGTAATGGCATTGTTCCTTGTAGTTGTGTCATTACATAAAAAACAATCTCTATGTGAATAAGTTTAATTATATAAAAAGATAAAATGATAAAAAATAATAAAAAATATATGACATATGAATAAAAATTGGGATTGGTATTGGAAGCTCAGAATGTCTGGTATAGAATAAAAATACAAATATCTGGTATAAAAATAAAAATGCAAATACAATATATAAAAAATGTAAGATACAAATAAGGGCATATGGATATCCATATGTTGTGGGTACAAAATTATAAAACCGTTATGTTGGAGTTATATATTTATTACCTAACATTACGTAAACAGGGGTAGACATTACTTAAAACAGGAGTTGGTATTATATTGCATAGTAGTGTGTTTGGAACCTATTACTGTCAATAATATTTCTATCCTGAGGATCTCAATGTCCTATATAGTTTCAGGAGTCTGCCAATAGATTTGGGGGTAGCTTATAAGTACAAATATATAAATATCTAAAAAATATAGAAAATTTGTGTAAAAATATTATTATAAAAATATTATGTAAAAAATATATTATGTAAAAAATATATATATTGTAAAAGCTTTTGGAACCTTGATTTTAAAAAAGGTTTTGAACCCCAAAGAAACCTTTTTAAAACTTTTTTTTAAAAAACATTTAAAAATTGCTTTGGTTTTAAAATTTCTTTAATTTTTAATTTGATTGGTTGAGAGTGGTGCTTGTGTTTGAAACAGTCTACTTTCTTCCCATCTTTCCATCTTTCCTGATTTTCTGGTGTCTTTTGGAGAGTTGGGAGTGGGAGAGAGTTTGTTTTTTGCTTCTCTTATAATAGGTGGAATATTTCCGTGTTGCTGTTAAGACCTTTGGGAAAGATGCAGTCTAGCAGGAAGATCCACTTTGATTCTACTCTCAGAAGTTGTTTTTCAAAATCCCCTCCTCTCCAATTTTTGGTGGGTCTACTAATGCCCATATATTTGAACGTTTTGTTACTTCCTTTGTGTTTTTCTTTAAAATGTTTGTATAGTGGAAAATCTTCCTTTCCCCATTTTATCTGTAAAAGATGCTCACGGATTCTATCTCGCAGTTTCCTAGAGGTTTGCCCTACATATTGTAGTCCACATCCACATTCGATTAGATATATGATGCCTGAATCCTGGCATCTGATCATCTCTTTCATATTAAAAGACTCCTGTGTTATATTGGATTTGAATATGCTACTCTTCTTGCCATGTTCGCAAGCCTTGCATGTCAGGCAGGGAAAGAAACCTTTAAGTGGTTTCCCATGTAGATCTTTCATTGTGGTTTTCCTAGTTACTTTGGGGACACTAGGAGCGATCATTGTTTTAATGTTTTTTGTTTTTCTGTAAATGAATGTTGGGGATTCCTTTAGATCTTTCCCAATTATATTGTCCTCTTTCAGAAAGTGCCAGTGCTTCTTTATTATCTTTTCGATTAGAAACCTATTTTCGCTGTATTCAGAGATGAAAGGTACCTGTATGGTAATGTCCCTTTCTGGAGTCTTGTCCTTATTTTTGTATTTCAGCATAGACCCTCTATCCATTTTCTCCACTTCTTCAATAGTTCTGTTTATGGTTTCCACATTGTATCCTCTGTCCACGAATCTTTCTTTTAGGATTTTTGACTGTTCTTTCCATTTTCCTCTGTCCGAACAATTCTTTCTGATCCTCATTAACTGTCCTTTCGGGATGTTTGATTTCCATCTATGGTGGTGACAACTGGTCTGATGGATGTAATTGCTACAGTCCACATCCTTAAAGTACGTAGAAGTAGACACTCTTCCTTCTTTTATCGTTATGTCTAAGTCCAGAAAGTGGATATTTTTCTTACTTATCTCGTGCGTGAATTTCAAGTTCATGGTGTTATTATTCATCACATTAATAGTGTGTTGGAGGTCTTCCACAGAACCTCTCCATATAATGAGGATGTCATCTATGTATCTTTTGTATAGGACCAGGTCTGCGCCTGCTGGGCAGGAGTCCCAAAAGAGGTTCTCCCATTTACCCATGTATAAGTTGGCGTAGCTAGGCGCAAACCTGGTCCCCATAGCTGTTCCGCATATCTGGTTGTAGAACACTCCTCTGTCGTTGAAGTAATTATGGCTGAGGATATAGGAGATACCCTCCACAACAAACTCCCTTTGTTCCTGACTCAATTCTCTGTCCTTTTTCATGAAGTACTCCACTGCTTCTAAACCCAAGTTGTGTGGGATACTCGTATAAAGAGCAGTGACATCGCAGGTAGCTAATATGTATCGGTCGTCCCATTCTAGACTATTGAGTAGGTTCACCAGTATATGTGAACACCTCTTGCTGTACAATGCTACCGATTAAGTTGCTTCTGTATAGTATAAAAGTGAGATTCCTTATATTACGGTCATATACAGATTGTATTCTTATTGTCTGAAGCACTGTGTAGCTTGGTATGTTATGCTTTTAATTAGAAAGCTGGTTCTTAGAAGCGTTTGTAGTTAGCCATTTAATTCAGCCAGAGAAAGGCTGACACCTGAGGCTATAAACAATTTCCACTACATGAACCCTCGTATCAACTGTTTGCTAAATATCAAGTACCTAGTCTGAATTATATTGAATTATGTATCCTGTATATGCTATGTTTTACAAGGAAACGTTTTTTGTACAGCAAGAGGTGTTCACATATACTGGTTCTTTGTAGAAAATACATAGTATACCCTGCAAGGCTAAGATCACTCCCCAGGCAGTATCCCATAAATATAATGTTATAAGACAGAAAGAAGCCATATCATAACTTATGACATTTTACAAAGGAGACAGCCTTTAAATAAAACGTCTCATCTCCAGATAACTGTTTGAGTACCTACTTGTTACTGTTAGGCGACACAATAAATAACTTAAAGTAACAAGATTGTTATATCTATCTAGTGCCGGCTGCCACCCTAGTCAGTACTTACACTTAAAGCACCAACATATATTAGCAGTTTTAGATTGCTAAGTCCAAAGTGCAACAATACAAAGTAAATATATTTTTTACAATATATAGAGTCTAAATCATATATATGAGAAAAACAATACAGATACTATTGTAAGAAATAAGGACTAAGAGACTATAGGTCTCCACACTAGCTCTTGAGAATATTCTCAGTTACAATCTACTGCTCTAAGTATTACTAGTTCTACTTCTGCAGCACAATCACAATATGCTGTTTTTTCACGTAGCACAGTGAGAGTGTTTTTAAATTCTAGGGCAGCATTATCATCCACTTAAGCTGTCTTTTTAAATAAATGATCAATAAAAGTTAAATTTTAACGTACAATATTTCTCAAGTTGTTCAAGGCACAGTAATTCAATTACAATATTGAAATAAATATTATAACAGTGCATAGAAGCATTCTTTTTTCTAATGACTAATCTGCCTCAACAGCAGTTGTAGTCATAAACAGTATTAAAATGTCTGTGTATGTCGTGGGCGGGGAAGGTCAGGGACATGAGAGAGAGAGCTCAAAACAGAGGGTTAGACACAGCTCAAAACAGGAGGTTAGATAGAGAGCAAAATAGGTGGTTATAGAGAGATCAAAAGAGGGGGTTAGAGATAGAGCAAAAGAGGGGATAATAGAGAGATCGAAAGAGGGAGAGAAAAAAAGAGGGGGTTAGAGAGAGAGCAAAAGAGGGGATAATAGAGAGATCAAAACAGGGTTAATAAAGAGAGAGCAAAATAGGGGGAAAAGAGAGGGGTGGAGTGCTAAATTGTGGAGAGAGAGAACAAAATAGCAGTTTGGAGAGAGAGCAACAGAGGGGTAATAGTGCAAAATAGAGGGGGACAGAAAAAGAGAGGGGAGAGAGGAAAAAAAGAGGTGTGAGAGAAAGAGAAAAAGAGAGGTGGGAGAGAGAGAAAGAGAGAATAAAATAGAGGAGTAGAGAGAGAGCAAAAGAGGTTGGAGAGAGAGAGATCAAAAGAAAGATTAAAGAGAGAGAGAGCAAAAGAGAGATTGAGGGAGAGAATAAAAGAAATGGGGGATAGAGGGAGAGCAAGGTGTTGAAATGCTGTACTGCAACAAAAATGTCCTGTGTATACGTGTTTTATGAATAGTGTATATATATATATATATATATATATATATATATATATATGATCGTTTGGGTTGCTGTGTTCCTTGTTCAGAGAAGAATTTAATGGTATTTCTGTGCTGGCTGACCGTAATAGGCGGGATCAGACTGATATGCTACAAGAAAGTTCTACTCTGTGAAAAGCATTACTGGGCTAAAAAGTTGCACCCAGGTGGTAAATTGCCATAGAACAGGCTAACAATGGTATTGAGCCAGTTGTTTGTTCCTGTGAGTGCACTTCTCTCTGTATGTATTTAGTCTCCCTATGGGAAAAAGGGGGCAACCAGACATGGACTTCTTGCTCAGTGTGCTTAGAGGAATATGGCTACACCTCACTGACGAGGCCCAATGAAGGCCAAAACGATCGTCTGGGGTTGCTGTGTTCCTTGTTCAGAAGAATTGCCTGGTATTTCGGATCTGGACTGACCGTAATAGGTGGGATCAGACTGATATACTACAGGAGAGTTCTACTCTGTGAAAAGCATTAATGGGCTAAAAAGTTGCACACAGGTGGTAAATCGCCATAGAACAGGCTAACAATGGTATTGAGCCAGTTGTTCGTTCCTGTGAGTGCACTTCTCTCTGTATGTATTTAGTCTCCCTATGGGGAAAAAGGGGCAACCAGACGTGGACTCCTTGGTCAGTGTGCTTAGAGGAATATGGCTACACCTCACTGACGAGGCCCAATGAAGGCCGAAACATTCATCTGGGGTTGCTGTGTTCCTTGTTCAGAGAATAATTGCCTGGTATTTTGGCGCTGGACTGACCGTAATAGGCGGGATCAGACTGATATACTACAGGAAAGTTCTACTCTGTGAAAAGCATTACTGGGCTAAAAAGTTGCACCCAGGTGGTAAATCGCCATAGAACAGGCTAACAATGGTATTGAGCCAGTTGTTTGTTCCTGTGAGTGCACTTCTCTCTGTATATTTTTTCATCTATTAATGATCTCATTGGAACAAAACTTCCAGTAATGTCGGATACACGTTGAAGGAATTGCTCATTTGTCTCCTGTATATTGTTTTGATCTTCACAAATACATGATTTGCCTTCTGGGATATGATAGGATATATCTTCATTTTCCTTACAACAAAATGATTTGATCAACGTTGGCATGGCTTTACAATTGCACGTTCATCATCCTCAGTATTTTCAGGGTTATTTTCTGCTACATCGGATTCATTAACATTGTCATTGTCATTACTAGAAATATTCCTCCGTGGGTCAAATTGATGGGATTGAGAAACATCAATTTCACTAGTCTCCCTTTTTTTTCTCCAAAAAAACATGCATCTATAATAAATTAAATATATTTTAAAAATATGTTGATATCGTTTGATTTCAGAAACCACATTATTTTTTAAATTTTTTTATAATATAATTAATTAATATTTTAATGCAATGTTAGATTATAATCAATTATTTATTAACAATTTAATATAATATATTACCAGTTCTGCAACCTCTTGATCACACATTTCCAATAATGTTCTTCTTCTTGGTTTAATTCCTGATGCAGCCATATTGATCCTAAAAATAATTATTTTAAAAAATAAAATAAAATAGTATATAATGAAGCTAAAAAATTATTAATTGATTATTAAAATTAAATAAATTTAATATAATAAATTAAAAAAAAAAAAAAAATTTACTGACCATAAATACAAGTATTAGTCTATGAGAAAATGTTGTTGCACATTTTTATATATCAAATAGTATGTGCAAATGAATGTGTGTATTGATGACTGTGTGTGCATGTGTGTATTAATTGACTATTTGTGATCTGGTGTGTATTAATATATTTTTCTACTTGTCTGTCTCTATTACTGAATGTGTGTGATTCTCTATGGGATTGTAAGCTTGTGCTTTTCTCAGTTTATTATTCTTTTTGTGTGCTTGTATCTGTATATAACAGATTGTATGTGCATGTGAGTATAAATGCATGTCTTTGTCTATTACATGAAATGTGTGTGCATGAATGTGTCTATTAATTATTAGGTCAAAAATTTTCGGTGTATTAATGAGTGTGTGTGCATGTCTGTGTCTATTACTGACTGTGTTTGCTTATATGTGTCTATTATTTTATTTTATTTATTGAATGCCTGTATTAATGTTTTATTTTTTTTATACAGGTTAGATTTTGCGTGTCACTGTTTGTCTCTTTTTTTTTTTTTTATTTCTCTTTGTATGTATGTTTTTATTAATGGCTGTTTGTGCATGTGTCTTTCTATTACTGACTGTGTTCGCTTATATGTGAATCTAAATTTTATTTTTAAAATTTTTAGTCTCTTTGAATGAATGTATATGCTGTGTATGATTAATAAAAAATGCATATGTGCTCCTCTGTTTAGAATAATGGTTGTTGTGCATTGATATGCTATGTAAAGGGACAGTCTATTCAAAATTAAACTTTAATTATTCATCTAGGACTTTTAATTTTTTTTTTTTTTATTTTAATTTTTATTTGATAACACATTCCAGGGTACAAAAGACAAAGTAAAAAAAAAGAAAATGATAAGTACAATATAGTATCACAAGGTTTACGGATACCACCGTAATGTTTATACATAAATCATAATTAACACTTTTCTACTTATTATGCATAATTGATACTTATATCATAATTCAGTCAGTACTTAAAGTTATACAAACAGTTATACAAACAGTTTAACCTTAAATTGAAAACCTTATCATCGTTAATAGTGAAGAGGAACTTAATATCACCCCTGGATGTTTTATCTTTTTTTTCTTTTTATTTTATTTTACCCACCTCTCCCCTTCCCCAACCCCAACTGCCCCCCTCCAAAAAAAAAAAAAAAAAAAAAAGGGAAAGGGAAAAAGGGAGTTGTAACTTCTCCTCTCCCTCTCCACCCACCCTCGTAATTAAGGAAAACTCAGACTCCTACTGAGTTTTACTATAATCCCAACAATACCAATTCTGAGTTTCTAAATGGAAAAATGATACAATCTATCTCTACTGGGGAAAGAGTTTTGATGAATAGTGACCACTTTATAAAGAACTTTCTGATATCTTCTTCATAATTTATATCAGTATCTAACTGCTCTAATATACATTGCTTTTTCAAACAATTTTTGATCTCTTCAATAGTTGGAATAACTGTCATATTAATTAGTTTATGTTGTGGGTGTGGTTTTCCCCTATCATTCCCTAAAAACACAATATAGCTCAATGAAAAGTTAAGAGGGATTACCTTAAGGAAATTTTTAACCCAATATTCTACCTTCATCCAAAATTGGTTAATTCTAGGACAACTCCATATCAAATGGACAAGGTCAGCTGCAGGTTTTAAACACTTTGGACATTTGATAAAATCTGTATTTCCACACCTAATGCCTTTTTCCGGGGTAAAATACACCCTAAATAATAATTTAACATGTGATTCCCTCCAAGTAGAGGACAAAGTAGTCTGTGCTGTTCTTAAAATGGAGCCCTGCACAACCTGTGGATCTATATTTTTGTC
Organism: Bombina bombina; assembly: GCF_027579735.1. Lineage (NCBI taxonomy): Eukaryota > Metazoa > Chordata > Amphibia > Anura > Bombinatoridae > Bombina > Bombina bombina. The sequence continues at coordinate 251,569,743 of NC_069506.1, read as the reverse complement.
AGGTATCAGAGTGTTCAGTCTGCTGAAAGTTTCTCGAGATTCGATCTACCTTTAAGGGAGATAAGGAGGTGGTAACAGGGGGAGATGGACATACGTCCATTTTCCACCATAGTCAGCCACCCTTCGAGGTTCCCTCAAGACCAAGATCTATTCACTTCCCTCATTAATTCTACTACGAAATGTCTGGCTTGTAAATATGCATAAAATTCTTTGTTTGACAAATTAAATTCTTGCTTAAGTGTATCGAAAGTTTTTACGCATTGGTTCTCACTATCAATAAAGTGGATAACCCTGTTCAACCCTAGGTTATGCCATCTTTGGAACAAAGTTGAATGTATTCCTGCTAGAAATTTAAGATTACCCAAAAATGAAACACACTTTGACACACTGCAATCCAGGCCCAGGAGCTTACCCATTTCCCACCAACTCTGAATAGGATTATATATAGTTTTAAGTGATTTCAATTCCTGAGGTATTAATTTAGGTTTACAATGTGTTAAAGATACCAGTAGAAATGGATAACATATGTTATTTTCTAGTTGATTATTTGTAATGTAATCTTTAGAAAAATTCCAATCTGCCATTATACGCACTAGAAATGCATAATTGTAGAAGCGCAGGTCTTGTAATGCAAAGCCCCCGTACCTTCGGGGTATTTGTAGTTTGGACAGAGCAATTCTTGGGATTTTATTCTGCCATATAAACTTTCTCAAAACCATATTAAACATCCGAATATCTTTCCCTTTAAGTAATAGCGGGACATTTTGCATTATGTATAATAGTTTTGGGAGTAGGGCCATCTTAAACAAAGCTACTCTGCCTGATATAGATAATGGGAGATTTTGCCAATTTTCCAATCTCTGTTTGATTTCTGAAAGTATTGGGAGGATGTTAAGATCATATAGATTATCCATATTAAATGGCACTAAGATACCTAAATATTTGAATGAGTCAGAGACTATTTTAAAAGGTACATTTAATAGTGAATCATTATTCTTCCTTAGCCAAAGTAATTCCGATTTTGAGGTATTTACTTTATATCCTGAGAAGGACCCATACTGACTGATAATTCGTAGTGCTTCTGGCAGATTTTTTTTTAGTATTTGATATATAAAGGAGAATATCATCTGTGTATAAAGCAATTTTGAGCTCCTTTCTTCGCACTTTAATACCTTCTAGCGGATGTCTGATCATGATTGCTAGGGGTTCTATTGAAATATCAAAAAGCAGAGGAGAGGACATCCCTGCCGTGTTCCTCTTTCTAACGTAATCGCTGGCGAAAGTATACTGTTAACTATTATTCTTGTATGAGATTTATTTTAGAGATTCCCTATAAATTGTAAAAATTTACCTTTAAAACCAAATTTAGATAGGGAATGGGATATGTGATCGTAATGTATCGATTCAAATGCTTTTTCCGTGTCTATTGAAATAATTATAATCTACCAGCAATAAAATTTCTCTTATCTTTGATGAGGAATTCCGTTTGTAAAGGAATCCTGCTTGATCTGTATGTATAATAGCGGCAGCCTGTTTGCCAACACAGATGTAAAAATCTTGTAATCTGTGTTGAGAAGAGCTATGGGCCTATAAGACTCTTTCTGGCTGTTTGGTTATTAAAGTTGTAATAGATGCAGAAAAGGAAAAAAGGATTGAAAGGCCATCAATATATATTGCGTTGTATAATTTACAAAGATTCGGAATTGTTACTGGGGATAAAATTTTATAAAATTCATTAAAGAGTGCGTCTGGGCCTGGTGCCTTATCTGACGCAAGTTTGACTATAACTCTCTCTATTTCTGATTCACAAATGGGGGCATTTAAAGTTTCCAGATCTTCTAGCTTAAGAGTTGGAAATATTAACTTACTCCAAAATTGGTCAGATTGGGTCTTGTCCAATTCTCTACAGGTAGTATTTTGTGAAAAGCGCCAGGATCTCTTCTGTCGTGATTAGTGTTTTCCCTTCATGCTGGATTGATTCAATCATTGCTGACCCCTTTGCTCCCTTTACTAACTAGGCCAGGAGTTTTCCTGATTTGTTCCCAAATCTATAGAATTTGGCCTGAGATTTTAAATCCTTTTGGGTTGCTTGCTGTATTAAATATGTGTCTCTCTCATTTTTAGCTTTTAGGTATTTTAACCAGGTCACCCATGTTTTCCCTAGGAGATACTGGTTGTAAGAGTTAGTCAGTGAGCTGAGAATTTCCCTCTCTCTTATTTTGCATTTTTTTACCATATTGGAGCGAAATGATATTACTTCTCTTCTTAAAACCGCTTTTGCAGCTTCCCAGAATACCATTGGGCGATTACAATATTCGCGATTGTGCTCCGCATATTCTTGAAATTTAGACTTAAGACAATTCTTGAACTTTAGATCTTTTGCTAAGAAAGTGGGAAAGAAAAACCGAGCCTGTCCAACTCTCGCTTCAGTTTCCTGAATTTGGAGAACAATAGGGCCATGGTCAGAAAGGCAGATAGGAAGAATTTCTGCCTTTAATTTAAATTTAAAGAGCCTGTCATCCATGAAAACTAACTCAATTCTGGAAAGTGATTTGTGGGCTTTGGAGAGGCAAGTAAAATCTCTTACATCTGGGTTTTGTGATCTCCATACATCTTTTACTGCCAAGTTCTGCATAATTCTTTTAATAATCTTACTTTCCAGCTTATCTCTTTTATTTTTCATTTGCTTCAGACCTGATCTCAACCTGTCCAGTGGGTATTGTGGAGCCATGTTCAGGTCTCCTCCACAAATCAAATAAACTTCTTGGTAAAGCAGAATTTTACTTTGCAAGGAATCCCAAAATAGTGAAGACATTAGGTGCGTAAATGTTACAGAGCGTATATGTGGTTTTTATCACTTTAATTTTCATCATGATATATCTTCCCTCTGGGTCTACGCTAGTATTTAAGATCTCCAGGCCATTGGTCATTATCTTTTTCCCTAGTAAAATAGCAACCCCTCTTTTTCTATCTAAACTTGGGGAGGCGTGTACCTCCCCTACCCAAGATGTCTTTAATTTCAAAACTTCTTCAAGTTTCAGGTGTGTTTCTTGAAGAAATGCTATATCAGTGTTTAACTTCCTTAGTTGATTTAGTATTGCTTTACTTTTACTGGGGGATGTTAGACCCCTGATATTCCATGAAACTAGTTTAATATTGTTAGTTCTTCCCATATTCTAAAGAGGAGGGGGGAGGGAAGAGGGTTGTACCCATAGCCCATATTCTGCCATAATCTGACTCAAAAAAAGGAGAAAAGAAAGAAACATAATTTGGTTATTCAGAGATATTTAGTTTAGCTAAAACTTCATTTGCTTCTCTAGCGGAATCAGCAAAATAAATTTCATCCTTGACCCAAACTTTGAGTCTTGTGGGATAGATTATAATGGCTCGAAAACCTAAATTAATAAGTTGGTGAGAGCTCTCTTCTATTTGCTGTTGTTTCCGCAGAGAAGTCCTGAAATAAAAGAATATTGGAGTTCCCCAATATGATGGACTGAATTCTACGATAATATTGAAAAATAGTAATTTTGTCTTGGTAATTTAATACCTTTGCTATAATTGGTCTAGGCCTAGCGTTTCCACTGTTATCTGTAGGGGGTTTACCCAATCTGTGTACTCTTTCAATAATAATTTTAGGATACGCTTGTGGAATTTTAAGGAGCTGAGTTAAAGTTACAGAGATACATTTATTCAAATCTTCATATTGCTTTCCCTCTGGTACTCCTATAATTCTAAAGTTGTTCCTTCTGGACCGGTTTTCTAGATCCTCTATTTTAAGCTGTATTTTTTCCAGTGTTAAATCCATTGTTTTAAACTTTGCACTATGTGTTGTAGTAAGATCTTCTAGGTCCGAGACCCTTTGTTCCACCTCTTGCACCCTGTTAGAGAACTTTCTAAGTTCATGAGTAAGAGACATAATGTCTTGCTTCATTTCCAATTTAAGAACATCAAACTTAGGGGCCAGGGCCTCAGATATACTATCCACTAGGCCTTGAGTGTTTAGTTGTTCAGTAGAATATGGAGGATTACTAGAATCTAAGGGCTAGATTTATTAAGCCCCTACGGCAGCAAGTTCTCTCAAGAACTTGTTCGCCGTCATTTATCAAGCAGCGGTCACCAGACCGCTGCTTCCTTAGCTTCTTCTCCACCTCTAATGTGGCGAAATTCAATCTCCTCAGTCTAGTCAGACCGAGGAGATTGACAGCTCCTGCCGCGCGTGATTGGCTGTGCGCGGCAGGGGGCGGGATTGCACGCAAGCACAAAATTGCGCTCGTGTGCATTGCTGAATACCTGCTGGTATTTTTGCCCTGCCACAGGCGAGCTGAGGCGTACAGGGGCGCGTATACGTGCCCCTGTACGCCTCAGCTTTAATAAATCTAGCCCTAAGTGTATATCTACAGAGGTATCCACTGTACTTTTAATTTTCCTGTTTGTTGGCCATATTCGGAGGTGGGGTTTTGCTATGTGAGTGAAGAAATTTATCCATGTGCAGTGGACCAATGTGAGAAAAGGAAAAAATTACCCCGTAAGGAGTTAGTTGTGAATTTATTTAGTGATTACATGATTAAGTGTGACTATATTTAGCCACGTGTAAACCGTGAAAAAAAGAAACCCCACAAACCCCGGGGAGGGGGGGACCCCCGTGCAGGGTGTTAGGTGCTTTAAGTGTGGTGAAAAAGTGATTTATGTTCAGCGATGTGGTGGCAGTGGGGAAAAAAAAAAAAACTTTAATTATTCATCTCAGACTTTTAATTTTAATCAACTTTCCAATTTACTTTTATTATCAAATTTGCTTTTTTATCTTGGTATTCTTAGTTGAAAGTAAACCTATGTAGACTCATATGCTAATTTATAAGCTCTTGAGGACTGCCTCTTATCACATGATTTTTAAATTCCTTTTCAACGCAAAGAGACTGAAAGAACACATGGGCCATATAGATAACACTGTGTTCAGGCACATGGAGTTATTTAAGATTTAGCACAACACAATGTTAAATGCTAGAGAATAGATAATAAAAAGTCACAGCCATGTGATCTGGGGGGATGGAAGAAAGTTCTTAGATACAAGGTAATCACATAGGTAAAAAGTATATTAATATAACTGTGTTGGTTATGCAAAACTTGGAAATAGGGAATAAAGGGATTATCTATATTTTGAAAATATAACAATTCTATTGTAGACTGTCCCTTTAATGACTAAGTTCATGTCCCTCTTTTTTTTTATTATTTTTTTAGTTAATTATTAATTATTTTTTTTTAAGCGTTTCAATCTTTATTAATTATTTATGACAACATGTCTTGGTCTATTAATTAAGGTGTCATAGTGGTTGTGAGCGGCATTGCTTGTTGCGTTGACTTGTGTTAGTGGGCATGGACGATAGATAGTTCTTCAAAAAATAAAAAAGGTTAAGGATATATAGTGTAACATGCTGTGGGAGAGCTAAAAAGTGAATATTGTATAAGGTGTACACTTATTAAATAGTTTGAGTCAAATATAAGGGGATATAGTGCAGAATAGAGTGTGATATAAATCAAAGTGTAAGGTTAGAGGGAGCAAAAGACATTGGAAAGAGAGAGCAAAACAGAGGGTAGAGAACTGATAAGATTGTGGGTGGTATATATCAAAAGATGAGGATGTAGAAAATAATCAAGGGTGATCGAAAGAGAGAAAGAAACAGAGCTGAAGAAAAAGCAAAAGACGTGATAAAAATAAAATTTGTAGACAGAGCAAAAGAGTAACAGAGGGTGTTGGATAGATCAAAAGAGAAAGTATTTAGATTGAAACATGGGTGGGTTATGTAGAAAACGATGAATAGTGATAGCAAAATAGAGGGTATATAGAAATATCAAATCAGAGATGTAGAGACAGCAAAATTGGTGTTAAATTTAAGATGAAGAGATAACTAATGAGGGGGTATAGAGAGCAAAATAGAGTAGAGATATAGAAAATTATAGGGAGTAAAGCAATTCTAATTATTAAATGAAAAAAAATTGAGAAAATAAGATATTAATATTTAGCAAAATTATGGGTAGATAGATATAATGATGGGATCTAGATTGAAAGAGAGGTGAGAGAAATAAAAAGAGGTAAATGGAGAGTAAAATAGATAATGTAGAGAGAGAGCAAATGAGAGATAAATAAATATTAAAATTATGAATAGAGAGTAAAAAAGAGGGAGTAGGAAGATAAAGAGAGGGGAGAGAGAGATCAAAAGAGGGTGATGTATAGCAAAAGAGAGCGTAGGAAAAGAGAGAGAGACAGCAAATAAGAGATAAGTAAATCACGATTTTTTGGGTAGAGAGAGAAAATGATGGGATATAGAGCTAAATAGAGAGACGACAGAGATCAAAAGAGTGAGATGGAGAGATAAAAATATTGTGTAAATAGATATATAGAGAGTAAATGAGATCTGAATAAACTAAAAACAATTGTGGTATATAGAAAAAAAAAGGGTGTATAAACCAAAAGAGAGATAAAACAAAATAAAAAAAAAAGAGGGATACGGAGATAAAAAGAGAGTGTAGAGATAGAGAAAGAGCAGATGATAGATGACAAAATAGCTAAATTGTGTGTAGAGAGAAAACAATAAAGGGGAGAGACCTCCAAAGAGATAGTACAGGAAAATAGATGGTATAGAGAGAAAGAAATACAGGCCCATTTATCAATCTCCGTAACTTATGAAGCAGCGGTCTAAAGACCGCTGCTTCATAACCCTGTCCGCCTGCTCTGAGCAGGCGGACAGGAATCGCCGGAAATCAACCCGATCGAATACGATTGGGTTGATTGACATCTCCCTGCTGGCGGCTGATTGGCCCCGAGTCAGCAGGGGGCGGCGTTGCACCAGCAGCTCTTGTGAGCTGCTGGTGCAATGTTAAATGCGGAGAGCGTATTGCTCTCCGCATTTAGCGAGGTCTTGTGGACCTGATCCGCAGTGTCGGATCAGGTCCGCAAGCCCTTTGATAAATGGGCCCCATAGAGTGGAAAAATAGCTAAAGAGAAGGCAAGAGAGATAGAAAGAGGGAGATGTACTAAAAAAGAGAGAGGGTAGAGAGAAAGATAAAGGAAATGATTGATGAAAAGATATCAAAAGAGTGAATGTAAAGTGAAAAAGAGACTACAGTTAAAGTATGAGAGGCTATAAAAAAAAGGTTTCATAGATATTTTAGAAATTTGTAGAGAGATCAAAAGATGGGTATAGAATGATAGAGAAGTTGGTGAAAAGATAAATAAAGGCTGTTGATATAGAGAGCAAAAGAGTTAGAGAAATAGAATAATATAATTGTTATGAGAGAGATCAAATGAGAGTTGGACATAGAGCTAATGAGGGTAGATATAGATAGCTAAATTGGTTGTTAGACACAGAGATCAAAAGAGTGGGATAGAGCTAGCAAAAGAGGGTGTATAGAAATAAAAATATTGTGTATAGATATAAATTGGTGTTTGACAGAGAAAGAGGGTATAGACTTTAGAAAAGGACAAACCAGGAGTAATGGAAATGTTTTTGCTTGGACATTGTGACAGGCAGTATATGTAAAGTAAAGAGAAACTGTCGCTATTATTGTTTAATTGCTCAAACAAAACAAAAGTTTTATTTGAGACTTTCATAATTAATTGCACAGCACAAAAAGACATGCAGTAAAAAATGCAGACGTCTCTTATTCCGAATGTGATTTAAATTTTAATTAGGGTCCAGTTTTAGAAGCTGCATGCACATCTTTACCGACAGAATTTACTGAGCTTTAATGGTAAAATAAGAATATTGAAAAAAAAAATGACTAAAATTTGTATGTAAAATTTAGGCATAATACAGAGGAGCAAAACATATCACTTCATATTAGCTGGGAAATTATTTTGTTTATTTATAAATTTTATTTTATTAAGGACATTACAAATATAATTCCAGTATACAGTACATGCATATTACATATTTGTCATATTCAATAATATTAGACTGTACTAGAGATGCAGTCCTCATTTTTCAGTCCCATTATGCTTGCTAGGTCACCCTTGGACCTGCTATGAAGTGGTGTTATAGCGCTGGGGATTTAATATGAACAAAACTGATAAACAAAATAAACCAAAATTTGCATCTAAAAATAATATGTTATAGTAACATGTTAAGATGAACAAACCAGAGAACTAGATGCAAACAGGCAGAACTGTAAAAATCTATATAACATTCCGGATGCTCAGGGCTGGTTGAAAAGGTGTTAGTAAAAAAGAATTGTAAAAGACTTTACTATACAATAGGTGTACAGCTTTGTTGTTCCATATTTATCAAACAATGATGTGTAACTAGTTGTGAAAAATTGCTCATTGCAGGGGAAGGCTTTAATTTCTCTATTCATTCATCGCCTGTATGTTTTGTCCTCTAAACTATCTGGTTTTGTGTTGGTGCCATTTCTACAAAATGCATGTTCCCCTTCATGCGCTGCCCCGGCCGCTGGCCGCGCCCAAGGGTTCATATAAAAGTATGTAGCATGCACCATCAATTGAACATAGAAAAAAAAAAAAAAAAAATGTTAGCTTATTGGAGAGATTTAAGTGAGTTGAGTGTTGCTTCCCCTAAGCTGTAAGCGTCCTCCCTCTTGTTGTGTGTACAATGTTAAAAGAAAGGGTATATGGCTTCTATGTGTACATGAGCAGTGTATGTAAGCCTGTTACCAATAATTGCAACCAAAACCTTAATGTAGGCATAAGGTGCCCTTACTATGTTTACTGTAAAATAAATCCAACAGAATAAGCCTATATTCAGTATTAACATACAAACAAGGTTAATATGTGCTTAACAAGGTGTTATTTGACAAAACCATCAGCTAGTGTCTTCCAGCATTTGACACCCTAGGTGCTATACATTACGATATGTCTTTTAACCCCCAGGACTTTCCTGCATATGGTACCTAGCTTTGGCCTTCTCAGGCGGAAATTTTGGAACGGGGTTAACCCCTCTTTTCACCTGAGCTGCCTTTCTGAGCTGTATGAAAAATGTTCCTAAGAAGCCCCATTTCCAAATTGAGCCGTATGACGCTCTAATGTTGCCATCTTGCGATGTGGGGATTAAGGTAGCATCCGGAGGATCTTCTGAAAACATATAGAACAATGTCTCAGCCTTCCCTACCTCTCCAGGCATCAGCCGCTCCTTTTGCAGTTTCAATCGTGATGTTATGTCAGGGCATTCCCCGGGCAGTCTTACATTTACCAGTGATCCCCCCTTATCGCCGATGAAACTGGCAATGTTAATGCCTGGAGCCCTTATCGGATTGCTGCCCGGCGATATGCCATGTGCCGTTATAGGGTGAGAGAAGATTATTTCCTGCTCCAGGTGACCTGAGTGTGAGACAAAGCAGGTAGCTTTCATGGTGTCCCAGCATATAATATCCGTGGAGGTACGGGTGCTATTCGGGATTGTCAAAGAGGATGAGGATAGGCAGCTGATTTCTTGAGCAGAGTCCCCGGTCTTTTGTAAATTAAGCTGTAGTGGGCCTGTATGTCAAGTTGGGCTGTGATATCGGGTCCGCCGATCTTGTTGATGACACTTTGTCCATTAGAAGCTGAAGGTCTTGTTCAGAGGGCGCCTTATCTATCAAGATTTGAAACAAAGCCTCTAATTTGGCACATAGTGAGTCCGTAAGAAGATATACAGAGGGCGACTCCTAGTGTGGAATTAGTAAGCAGAGTGTGAACCCACCAGCTTTACCCTTCAGAGATATACTCACAAAGTATAGAGCACACTGTAGTGCTAATGAAGCAAGCTGGGTATATTAAAAGTGGCCCAGCGCACATACCACTCCGGTGAAAGATGGTCCAATGTATTCAGAAGGTTCAGATAAAAAATTCAGGAGACTCCAGATATATATAAAAAACACTTTATATAAAAATATAACAGTGTACAATAAAAATCAGTAGAATTCGCTACGCGTTTCTCAGAGCTACCACTCTGTTTCCTCAGGCAAGTTATACTGATCTAAAACTGAAGTCTCCTATTTATACATCCTCAAATAAATTAAAACATTGGTCACACCCAATTTACCAATTACTTATGCAAATGTTGCTATGGTGACCTTCACAATACAAACTGACTTTTCTTGATACCAGTATGTGAATATATAACTCATTGTATGCATAGATCTACTTTAACATATACAGCTAGTATCAAAACAAGTATATAGCAGATATTACAATATATCTCATAAACATTTCGGAAGAAAACATATATAGTATGCACAATAGTGTTTCAGCAAAAAAACAAATACAGCACTCATATAGTTGGTTCATTAAATTTTCAGCAATCTCTCTTTATGAAAGTGAATGCACTATTTATTTCTATTTTATATGGTTAATAACTTCTTTATTTCCTGAGGATTTCTTTCCTCCCCTTTGTTCATAGTAGAAAGTCTAATTTATTTATTAATTAAAAGCATTAGCTAGTTTGTTTATATCATATATAAAGCTGTCAGCTTGTGGGTGTGTGTCATTAGCCTATCTCACACTTCCATATGTGTGGGTAATGGCTAGTGGGCGTGTATCATTTATCGCCGGTCTTTAAATACAATTCCTCAACTTTCTTCCTAATATATTCTTACCCCTTTTGACATGATCTCCTACAATAAACTGTTTAAATGTTATCTGAATTGTTGTATTGTGCATATCATAAGCTGATTTTATGAAGGGCTATGTCTATTTGTTTAAAGCTCCCTCTCTGATTTCACAATGTCCAATGTGTAGGTGATAATCCGTGGGCGTGTAGCATAAACCAATCACGCGTCACTATGTGTGTGAATCCCAGCTTATAGGCGTGTGTTTTCTATCGTTAAAAAAAAAAAAAAAAAAAAATCAACTATTGTCTATTTATTTTTTTGGGATATGAACTGCTTTGCTATTATGATATATTTATATATAACCCTATGGCTATGTTCGAGATAGCATCAGCCAATTTGTGTAGCCCTTTGGTATTACTGCTCTGTGAAAGCATATCCTATCCTCACAGTATTCGTCAATTTTTACTGAATCATAACATTCAAAATAATGCCAGTCTCGTAATCATTGCGCTTCAATCGAATAGATGCATATACTCATATATTTTTATATATTGGTAACCTGTATAATGTATATAAATAAAACTATATATATATAAAAAAATATGAATTATAGTCTTCCATTTTTTGTGTGTGCTTTCTGTGCCCTAGTGAATAAATTAATAAATTGTTCTATATGAAAAGACATGTGAAAAAACATATAGAGGAAAATTATGGTTACTATATGCTATAAATAGTGATAATTAGTGAATTCTATGTGTGACTAGTGTTAAGTACTCTAACTATATCTTATTTTATGTAAATAAATATATATAAATAGATGTGCTATTATAAAAACCTATGTGACTAGAGTAATAATATATAAATAATATAACTATAATAATATTATGTGTATGACCATGAATATATCAATTCCTATGTGACTCATATGATTAAATGTGTATAGTGTGACAATGTTAAGTGTTTATAATTAATATAATAAATACTCTATGTGTATGAATATAGACAAATTGTATGTTTATAGTATTCTAAATATACATATCTCCATTAATGTGATTAAATGTGTTTTATAGTGATATGATGCTTGAATGATTGTAAGATGGATAGTAAATACTGAATATATTTTCAAGATGAAACATTACTGGTATATTAAGATATTTACTGGGTGGTGACCTCAGGTGATCTATACTTACATTCCTTCTAAATAATATATATCAATATCAATGAGGATATGATCCATTATATACACATTAATATTAAGTGCACTACTAATGTGAGAGAACAGATATGAAGCTTGTATAACAGAACCCTTAAATTAAAAGATAGAATGAACTGAATGTTTGTACTGGATTGATCTAAAAGGCTGCTGTATCAATTACTTCATTGAGGCCTTCTGGATGTAAAGATGAAAATCTATAGATCCAGAAGGTCTCCCTTTGACGAAGTTTAATCATTCTATTTTGGGAATTACTAGCAGTCACTACCTCGAGTGGGGTTATCTTCATAAGGCATTTGTTAGTGCCATGTGATGCTGTATGATGTCTAGAAGTACTGTATTTATCTAATCCTTTCACAATGCATCTGAGATGTTCAGACCATCTCTGTCTTATCATCCTGCAGGTGCGGCCTATATAATGTAGGCCACAGATGCAGGTGATACAATAGACCACATAAGTAGAACTGCATGTTATTTTTTGTGTTAATGTAAAAGTTTCCCCTGTGTTATTTACTTTGATACTCTTTTGTCCATTGATGGTATATTTACACATACTGCATCTATTTTTGTGACATCTGAAAAAGCCTATTTTTGCACCTTGAGTGCTATCTTGTATGTTTCCTCTATTGAATGGTGCATTTGTTTCCCTTTTGCACATCACTATCTTACTAGGTGCAAGTTTTTCCTTTATTGTTGGGGCTCTCCTAAAAGTGCATATTGGTTTCTCCCCTAAAATGGATCGCAGAACAGGGTCTTTCTTTAATAGTGTCCAATGTTTAGATAAGATCTTTCTAATCTCCCTATGGTTGTCGTTATATCTCGTAATGAATGTTGATTCATATCCTGAATCAAATGTAGATTCTTTCTTCTTTTTACTAGTGAATAATTCATGCCTATTTTGGGCACGTGCCCTATGGTAACTATGTTCAATGAGAGATGCAGGGTAATGTTTTTCTTTAAAACGATCTATGAGGGTCTGGCTTTGGATATCAAATGTATTGATATCTGTACAATTTCTTCGAATTCTTCGAAACTGACTGTATGGTATGTTTATTTTCCAACTGGAGTAATGGTTACTGTGATAGTCTAGTAAATTGTTGCTATCGACTGTTTTGAAAAAAGTGCATGATTCCACCTTATCATCTATGCCCCACATTAGGGAAACATCCAAAAAATCAATTTTATCTATTTGTACGTTCCATGTGAACTTAATCCCCATATTATTCATATTTAATTCATTCTGAAAGGCTGTCAGAGAATCCAATGGACCCTTCCATAAAAAAAGCAGATCATCTATATAACGGCCATAGAAGACCAGATTTTGCTCCCAGTTAGAATCATAGATGTAAATTGATTCAAAATAACCCATGAATAGGTTTGCGAAACTGGGAGCAAATCTGGTCCCCATGGCCGTCCCTTTAATTTGTATATAAAAGTTATCTAAAAACTGAAAATAATTATGGGTCAAAATAAAATTGATGAGTTCTAATATGTAATTTTTTTGAAGGTCCGACATATATATGTCTTCACTTAGAAAATAATCTATTGATTTTAACCCTATGTTATGTGCAATATTTGAATAAAGCGAAGTGACATCACAAGAGACCCAATACAAATTTTCTTCTTTTTTGATGTTAGAAAGTTTGATTAATAGATCAGTAGTGTCTCTAATGTAGGACCTCAGTTGTGATACATATTTTTGAAGATAAAAATCAATATAAGAAGATAGATTGTCAGTGATACTATTCATTCCTGCAATGATAGGCCTACCGGGTGGGTTATTTAGTTGTTTATGTATTTTGGGTAGGTGATAATAATAAGGTATGTTCGGACTTTTGGGAATCAAATATGTTTTTTCTTTTTTATTCAAAATGCCATTTGTATGTCCAAAATTAATCAATGTTATTAACTCTTTTGAAAAGTTGTCTGTGGGATCTTTTTCTAATTTATTATAATATTCTTTGTCAAGAACTATTCTGTATGCTTCATTGATATAATCCAGGTAGTTTTGGATCACTATCCCCCCGCCTTTGTCCGCCTGGCGGATGACTATGTTCTTATCTCTAGTAAGTTCCAAAAGGGCTTTCTTTTCATTGGGCCAAATATTACTATGATTGCTGTTGCGGATGGGAAGTTTTTCCAAATCTTCTAACACTAGACTTTGAAAAATATCAAGATATGCTGTATCCTCTCCTTTTGGATTGAATGAAGATGGTGGTGCAAAATTTGTGTGAATCACTCCCTCAAAAAGTTGTTCTGATAGATCTTCAGGATCAACATATATTACTGTAGTATTCCTACATGTTGGCATGTTATCTGTGAGAATGGGGATACCTATATTTCTATTTGTTTGAAGTGATTTTTTTGCAAAATATCGTTGTAATGATAACTTTCTCGTGAATTTATTTAAATCCACATATATTTCAAACATCCTATGTGGATTTGAGGGGCAAAAACTTAAACCCTTACCCAAAATTCTTATTTGGTCATTAGTGAGAATTTTGTCGGATAGATTGAAAATACCTTTACTTAATTGCTGTAACTTTTCTTCCTGGGAGGCAATTCCCCTTCCCCTCCGTCCCCGTTTGTGTGTGTTCTTTTGGTTTTTCCTGGTTGTTGATAAGGTGTATTTTGCCCTTCCCTTCTCCATAGAGGTGCTAGGGGAATACGTTCCTCTAAAAAAGGAGGGGGATTCTGTGGTAATGGTGAATTGTGTGTCTGTAAATTATCCCTATTGTTAATGTGTTGATCTTCATATGTCCTATTATTGTTATTGGCGTTTACTCCATGGGTCCTTGGTGTTTCTGCTACATAATCCCTAGCTTGGTGTGTTCTATTATGATGTTGATTATCTCTATAATCCGATGAATGATTATCTCTATATTGATTATAAGTGGGTTTATATGTAGAATAGTGATGTGGCTGCTCTCTATAATGAGAGCTAGTGTTCTGTCTATTTTTATCTTGTTGGTCTCTTTGGTCTCTTTGATTGAAGTGTTGTCTATCATATTGTGTGTAATTTTGATCATTAAGTGGTGTGAACCTATTTGAAATGGGTATCTGATAAGGTTGTTGTTCTCTATGTTCTCTAAAATCTGTGTATGCCGTGTTAGTTTTATTATTTTTTTGTTGTTGAGACTGGGTATTAGAATAATGTCTATTTCCCATGTATTGGGGTCTATTAGAATAGTTTTGGTTTCTAAATCTATTTCTATTGTGATGTGTCACTTTAGTCCAAGTAGATTCATCTGGTTCTTTGTTCTCCTTCTTATTATAGGTATAAACTGTTCCCTTTGTATAATCCTCATCATCCCTTTCTTTTTTCTTATTTTTTTTAAAAATAATTTCATCTTGATATTCATCAGTAGCTTTGATAGTTCTCTCATTGAGTGCTGAATACTCAGAATGATCTTTAAATTGTTCAAGTGATTTTTGGATATTTTCAATTTTTGAGGCTATTTCCTCTGCTAATTTTTCTCTATGGGAAATCAAAATGTCTATTAGATTAAAGGAACAGCTGTCCAGAGCTGAATACCATTTGTTAAGTAATGTGTCATCTTCTTTAAATGAACAACTTTTCAGTAGTCTTAAACCTCTTGGTATTTGTTTTTTGTCTCTATAATATTTCAATGAGTCCAGGTCCCACCAATGTCTATGTTCAGTCTTGATTAATTCTTCCAACTGAGAAAATAATTGTTTAATAGACATTGCACCAGTGTGATCTGTACTCATAGAATTGACATTTGGTTGATATATAGATCTCTTGTTGGCCCTTTCTTTTAGAGATAACATATTCTTATCTATCTATATATATAACAAAAATATACAGTGACCTCTTAGATAGATGATCTCTTAGAAAAAAGAACAGATAGTAAAATACTAAACCCAATACATAAATATTACTTAAATATACTTTGTGAGTATATCTCTGAAGGGTAAAGCTGGTGGGTTCACACTCTGCTTACTAATTCCACACTAGGAGTCGCCCTCTGTATATCTTCTTACTTTTCAGATGATTTTGGAAATCTACTAAGAGGAGCTGCCCTAGCATTCTAATGCAC
The DNA here is from genome assembly GCF_027579735.1 of Bombina bombina. Lineage (NCBI taxonomy): Eukaryota > Metazoa > Chordata > Amphibia > Anura > Bombinatoridae > Bombina > Bombina bombina. Next base: position 251,553,930 of record NC_069506.1, on the reverse strand, counting down.
AGTCAACTGGGACACTGATAAGTTTCCAGACTGCTTATCTAGGCATTATCTTTGCCTTCACTACATGTGAGTACAAAATCTATATCTCATTCTATTTATCCTTATATATACTGGCTACACTAGGAGGCGCCCTTTCTTTTTTTGTTTCATTTGTCTAGTGAATTCTGGTAGAGGATTTCATTTGAAAGGAGCTGCTCAACAACTTTGCAATAAATCATTGGATCATCAACACACAAACGGATTTACTATCATCTTTGGACTTTCTTTTGGACTTTCTTTTGTTCTTTGTCTTGGCTAATGCTGCATTTATAATACAAGCCACAGGTATCATATATTTATTTTAGCTGTATTCATGCATTGGCATTGAATATTGGTTTATTTATCTAGAGGTCACTGCTGATCTATATTTATATCTGTTTATAATACCAGTTACAGGTACCATATACATATTTAAGTAATATTTATGTATTGGGTTTAGTATTTTACTATCTGTTCTTTTTTCTAAGAGATCATCTATCTAAGAGGTCACTGTATATTTTTGTTATATATATAGATAGATAAGAATATGTTATCTCTAAAAGAAAGGGCCAACAAGAGATCTATATATCAACCAAATGTCAATTCTATGAGTACAGATCACACTGGTGCAATGTCTATTAAACAATTATTTTCTCAGTTGGAAGAATTAATCAAGACTGAACATAGACATTGGTGGGACCTGGACTCATTGAAATATTATAGAGACAAAAAACAAATACCAAGAGGTTTAAGACTACTGAAAAGTTGTTCATTTAAAGAAGATGACACATTACTTAACAAATGGTATTCAGCTCTGGACAGCTGTTCCTTTAATCTAATAGACATTTTGATTTCCCATAGAGAAAAATTAGCAGAGGAAATAGCCTCAAAAATTGAAAATATCCAAAAATCACTTGAACAATTTAAAGATCATTCTGAGTATTCAGCACTCAATGAGAGAACTATCAAAGCTACTGATGAATATCAAGATGAAATTATTTTTAAAAAAAATAAGAAAAAAGAAAGGGATGATGAGGATTATACAAAGGGAACAGTTTATACCTATAATAAGAAGGAGAACAAAGAACCAGATGAATCTACTTGGACTAAAGTGACACATCACAATAGAAATAGATTTAGAAACCAAAACTATTCTAATAGACCCCAATACATGGGAAATAGACATTATTCTAATACCCAGTCTCAACAACAAAAAAATAATAAAACTAACACGGCATACACAGATTTTAGAGAACATAGAGAACAACAACCTTATCAGATACCCATTTCAAATAGGTTCACACCACTTAATGATCAAAATTACACACAATATGATAGACAACACTTCAATCAAAGAGACCAAAGAGACCAACAAGATAAAAATAGACAGAACACTAGCTCTCATTATAGAGAGCAGCCACATCACTATTCTACATATAAACCCACTTATAATCAATATAGAGATAATCATTCATCGGATTATAGAGATAATCAACATCATAATAGAACACACCAAGCTAGGGATTATGTAGCAGAAACACCAAGGACCCATGGAGTAAACGCCAATAACAATAATAGGACATATGAAGATCAACACATTAACAATAGGGATAATTTACAGACACACAATTCACCATTACCACAGAATCCCCCTCCTTTTTTAGAGGAACGTATTCCCCTAGCACCTCTATGGAGAAGGGAAGGGCAAAATACACCTTATCAACAACCAGGAAAAACCAAAAGAACACACACAAACGGGGACGGAGGGGAAGGGGAATTGCCTCCCAGGAAGAAAAGTTACCGCAATTAAGTAAAGGTATTTTCAATCTATCCGACAAAATTCTCACTAATGACCAAATAAGAATTTTGGGTAAGGGTTTAAGTTTTTGCCCCTCAAATCCACATAGGATGTTTGAAATATATGTGGATTTAAATAAATTCACGAGAAAGTTATCATTACAACGATATTTTGCAAAAAAATCACTTCAAACAAATAGAAATATAGGTATCCCCATTCTCACAGATAACATGCCAACATGTAGGAATACTACAGTAATATATGTTGATCCTGAAGATCTATCAGAACAACTTTTTGAGGGAGTGATTCACACAAATTTTGCACCACCATCTTCATTCAATCCAAAAGGAGAGGATACAGCATATCTTGATATTTTTCAAAGTCTAGTGTTAGAAGATTTGGAAAAACTTCCCATCCGCAACAGCAATCATAGTAATATTTGGCCCAATGAAAAGAAAGCCCTTTTGGAACTTACTAGAGATAAGAACATAGTCATCCGCCAGGCGGACAAAGGCGGGGGGATAGTGATCCAAAACTACCTGGATTATATCAATGAAGCATACAGAATAGTTCTTGACAAAGAATATTATAATAAATTAGAAAAAGATCCCACAGACAACTTTTCAAAAGAGTTAATAACATTGATTAATTTTGGACATACAAATGGCATTTTGAATAAAAAAGAAAAAACATATTTGATTCCCAAAAGTCCGAACATACCTTATTATTATCACCTACCCAAAATACATAAACAACTAAATAACCCACCCGGTAGGCCTATCATTGCAGGAATGAATAGTATCACTGACAATCTATCTTCTTATATTGATTTTTATCTTCAAAAATATGTATCACAACTGAGGTCCTACATTAGAGACACTACTGATCTATTAATCAAACTTTCTAACATCAAAAAAGAAGAAAATTTGTATTGGGTCTCTTGTGATGTCACTTCGCTTTATTCAAATATTGCACATAACATAGGGTTAAAATCAATAGATTATTTTCTAAGTGAAGACATATATATGTCGGACCTTCAAAAAAATTACATATTAGAACTCATCAATTTTATTTTGACCCATAATTATTTTCAGTTTTTAGATAACTTTTATATACAAATTAAAGGGACGGCCATGGGGACCAGATTTGCTCCCAGTTTCGCAAACCTATTCATGGGTTATTTTGAATCAATTTACATCTATGATTCTAACTGGGAGCAAAATCTGGTCTTCTATGGCCGTTATATAGATGATCTGCTTTTTTTATGGAAGGGTCCATTGGATTCTCTGACAGCCTTTCAGAATGAATTAAATATGAATAATATGGGGATTAAGTTCACATGGAACGTACAAATAGATAAAATTGATTTTTTGGATGTTTCCCTAATGTGGGGCATAGATGATAAGGTGGAATCATGCACTTTTTTCAAAACAGTCGATAGCAACAATTTACTAGACTATCACAGTAACCATTACTCCAGTTGGAAAATAAACATACCATACAGTCAGTTTCGAAGAATTCGAAGAAATTGTACAGATATCAATACATTTGATATCCAAAGCCAGACCCTCATAGATCGTTTTAAAGAAAAACATTACCCTGCATCTCTCATTGAACATAGTTACCATAGGGCACGTGCCCAAAATAGGCATGAATTATTCACTAGTAAAAAGAAGAAAGAATCTACATTTGATTCAGGATATGAATCAACATTCATTACGAGATATAACGACAACCATAGGGAGATTAGAAAGATCTTATCTAAACATTGGACACTATTAAAGAAAGACCCTGTTCTGCGATCCATTTTAGGGGAGAAACCAATATGCACTTTTAGGAGAGCCCCAACAATAAAGGAAAAACTTGCACCTAGTAAGATAGTGATGTGCAAAAGGGAAACAAATGCACCATTCAATAGAGGAAACATACAAGATAGCACTCAAGGTGCAAAAATAGGCTTTTTCAGATGTCACAAAAATAGATGCAGTATGTGTAAATATACCATCAATGGACAAAAGAGTATCAAAGTAAATAACACAGGGGAAACTTTTACATTAACACAAAAAATAACATGCAGTTCTACTTATGTGGTCTATTGTATCACCTGCATCTGTGGCCTACATTATATAGGCCGCACCTGCAGGATGATAAGACAGAGATGGTCTGAACATCTCAGATGCATTGTGAAAGGATTAGATAAATACAGTACTTCTAGACATCATACAGCATCACATGGCACTAACAAATGCCTTATGAAGATAACCCCACTCGAGGTAGTGACTGCTAGTAATTCCCAAAATAGAATGATTAAACTTCGTCAAAGGGAGACCTTCTGGATCTATAGATTTTCATCTTTACATCCAGAAGGCCTCAATGAAGTAATTGATACAGCAGCCTTTTAGATCAATCCAGTACAAACATTCAGTTCATTCTATCTTTTAATTTAAGGGTTCTGTTATACAAGCTTCATATCTGTTCTCTCACATTAGTAGTGCACTTAATATTAATGTGTATATAATGGATCATATCCTCATTGATATTGATATATATTATTTAGAAGGAATGTAAGTATAGATCACCTGAGGTCACCACCCAGTAAATATCTTAATATACCAGTAATGTTTCATCTTGAAAATATATTCAGTATTTACTATCCATCTTACAATCATTCAAGCATCATATCACTATAAAACACATTTAATCACATTAATGGAGATATGTATATTTAGAATACTATAAACATACAATTTGTCTATATTCATACACATAGAGTATTTATTATATTAATTATAAACACTTAACATTGTCACACTATACACATTTAATCATATGAGTCACATAGGAATTGATATATTCATGGTCATACACATAATATTATTATAGTTATATTATTTATATATTATTACTCTAGTCACATAGGTTTTTATAATAGCACATCTATTTATATATATTTATTTACATAAAATAAGATATAGTTAGAGTACTTAACACTAGTCACACATAGAATTCACTAATTATCACTATTTATAGCATATAGTAACCATAATTTTCCTCTATATGTTTTTTCACATGTCTTTTCATATAGAACAATTTATTAATTTATTCACTAGGGCACAGAAAGCACACACAAAAAATGGAAGACTATAATTCATATTTTTTTATATATATATAGTTTTATTTATATACATTATACAGGTTACCAATATATAAAAATATATGAGTATATGCATCTATTCGATTGAAGCGCAATGATTACGAGACTGGCATTATTTTGAATGTTATGATTCAGTAAAAATTGACGAATACTGTGAGGATAGGATATGCTTTCACAGAGCAGTAATACCAAAGGGCTACACAAATTGGCTGATGCTATCTCGAACATAGCCATAGGGTTATATATAAATATATCATAATAGCAAAGCAGTTCATATCCCAAAAAAATAAATAGACAATAGTTGATTTTTTTTTTTTTTTTTTTAACGATAGAAAACACACGCCTATAAGCTGGGATTCACACACATAGTGACGCGTGATTGGTTTATGCTACACGCCCACGGATTATCACCTACACATTGGACATTGTGAAATCAGAGAGGGAGCTTTAAACAAATAGACATAGCCCTTCATAAAATCAGCTTATGATATGCACAATACAACAATTCAGATAACATTTAAACAGTTTATTGTAGGAGATCATGTCAAAAGGGGTAAGAATATATTAGGAAGAAAGTTGAGGAATTGTATTTAAAGACCGGCGATAAATGATACACGCCCACTAGCCATTACCCACACATATGGAAGTGTGAGATAGGCTAATGACACACACCCACAAGCTGACAGCTTTATATATGATATAAACAAACTAGCTAATGCTTTTAATTAATAAATAAATTAGACTTTCTACTATGAACAAAGGGGAGGAAAGAAATCCTCAGGAAATAAAGAAGTTATTAACCATATAAAATAGAAATAAATAGTGCATTCACTTTCATAAAGAGAGATTGCTGAAAATTTAATGAACCAACTATATGAGTGCTGTATTTGTTTTTTTGCTGAAACACTATTGTGCATACTATATATGTTTTCTTCCGAAATGTTTATGAGATATATTGTAATATCTGCTATATACTTGTTTTGATACTAGCTGTATATGTTAAAGTAGATCTATGCATACAATGAGTTATATATTCACATACTGGTATCAAGAAAAGTCAGTTTGTATTGTGAAGGTCACCATAGCAACATTTGCATAAGTAATTGGTAAATTGGGTGTGACCAATGTTTTAATTTATTTGAGGATGTATAAATAGGAGACTTCAGTTTTAGATCAGTATAACTTGCCTGAGGAAACAGAGTGGTAGCTCTGAGAAACGCGTAGCGAATTCTACTGATTTTTATTGTACACTGTTATATTTTTATATAAAGTGTTTTTTATATATATCTGGAGTCTCCTGAATTTTTTATCTGAACCTTCTGAATACATTGGACCATCTTTCACCGGAGTGGTATGTGCGCTGGGCCACTTTTAATATACCCAGCTTGCTTCATTAGCACTACAGTGTGCTCTATACTTTGTGAGTATATCTCTGAAGGGTAAAGCTGGTGGGTTCACACTCTGCTTACTAATTCCACACTAGGAGTCGCCCTCTGTATATCTTCTTACTTTTCAGATGATTTTGGAAATCTACTAAGAGGAGCTGCCCTAGCATTCTAATGCACAGTCAACTGGGACACTGATAAGTTTCCAGACTGCTTATCTAGGCATTATCTTTGCCTTCACTACATGTGAGTACAAAATCTATATCTCATTCTATTTATCCTTATATATACTGGCTACACTAGGAGGCGCCCTTTCTTTTTTTGTTTCATTTACATAGTGAGTCCGGTCTGTTAAGGTGGATTTCGTCCCACATGGCTTTGTTAGTATTCATTGTGCTTCCTTGCCGTATATTTGTATTAGGGCTTACTCCTGCTAGTTAACGTAATATGTATTATGTAGTATGGGCAGTCCAGTATGTCAAATAGAGCTGATATCATGTCCAGTTCTGGCAAAATACCCCAGCAAGCCGGGGGGGAACGCTGCCTATGGGTTTGCCGCTGCAACAGGCCTCAAATGTCCTTTTCCTTCGCAAGGGTCATCAATACAGCAACTTAGCCTTGGGTATACTTGCAAATTGTGTAGAGATACGATGTCAGTCGTATTTAAAGTAGTTGCTGTGGTTGTGGAACCATAATCGGCTTATAATTTCTTCTCCTGGAGCTCCAGAAAAATGCGGCTGTTCACAGCCACTGAATGGACACGCCCCCTAGCTGGGGAATTATTTCATAGGGATTTGTGCAAAACAAACAAAATGAAACAGAAATATAATTTTAGAAGTGTTGGTTTCTCTGTTTTGCAGGGTTTCTCATGCCCAGCTTTAAATATTAGGCATGAGTCAAATCAATTAGAAGGCAATTTGATTTTTTTTTAATTTTGTTTTCATTTGATATAGTTTTACATCTTACGGATGAACTACCTAGAGTCATGTCTGAGGCTCTAGCATCTGTTTAAGAGACATTGAGATCTGCGCTATCCTTTTGGTGCCTTGGGCTATATTTTTTTTTTTTAGATGCTGAAGGGACAGTATTTTGAGAATATCTTCCAAGAAGAGAGAGATCAAAAGCTGAATATAGAATGATAGAGAAGTGGTTGAAAAGAAAAATAATGGCTGTTGATATAGAGAGCAAAAGAGTTAGAGACATAGAATAATATCTTTGTTATGAGAGAGATCGAATGAGAGTTGGACATAGAGATAATGAGGGTAGATAGATAGCTAAATTGGTTGTTAGACACAGAGATCAAAAGAGTGGGATAGAGCTAGCAAAAGGTGTATAGAGATAAAAATATTGTGTATAGATATAAATTGCTGTTTGACAGAGAAAGAGGGTATAGATACATTTCTAAAGAAAAGGGGGTAGAGAGAAATAAAATTTATGTGACCGCTGTAAATCCAAATATGTGAAGTGTACACGTGCATTTCCACTAATAAAAATGTTATTCTAAAAAAAATTATATGAATACACAATATGTGATATTATTAACCCCTTAATGACCACAGCACTTTTCCATTTTCTGTCCGTTTGGGACCAAGGCTATTTTTACATTTCTGCGGTGTTTGTGTTTAGCTGTAATTTTCCTCTTACTCATTTACTGTACCCACACATTATATACCGTTTTTCTCCTCATTGAATGGACTTTCTAAAGATATCATTATTTTCATCATATCTTATAATTTACTATAAAAAAAATTATAAAATATGAGGAAAAAATGGAAAAAAACGCAGTTTTTCTAACTTTGACCCCCAAAATCTGTTACACATCTACAACCACCAAAAAACACCCATGCTAAATAGTTTCTAAATTTTGTCCTGAGTTTAGAAATACCCAATGTTTACACGTTCTTTGCTTTTTTTGCAAGTTATAGGGCAATAAATACAAGTAGCACTTTGCTATTTCCAAACCACTTTTTTTCAAAATTAGCGCTAGTTACATTGGGACACTGATATCTGTCTGGAATCCCTGAATATCCCTTGACATGTATATATATTTTTTTAGAAGACATCCCAAAGTATTGATCTAGGCCCATTTTAGTATATTTCATGCCACCATTTCACTACCAAATGCGATCAAATAAGTAAAACTTTTCTTAGCAGTTTAACTCCTCTTACTCCCCCTTTCGGTGGAGGTCTATAGGGCCTTCATGATTACCCTGACAAAGTATAACAACAAATCATGTGTTGTGGGACCCATGGTAACTAGGTTGTGTTAAGTAGTACTATTCTTAGAACTGTAATCCCTGTTACTCCCCCTATCAAGGGAGGTCTATATGGCCTGCATGATTACCCTGACAAAGTATAACAACAAGACATGCGGTCTGGGAACCACTGTTAACTAGGTTGTGTTAAGTTTTACTATTCTTAGCACTTTAATCCCTGTTACTCCCCCTATCGGGGGCGGTCTATATGGCCTGCCTGATTATCCTGACAAAATCTAACAACAAGACATGCGGTCTGGGAACCACCATTAATGTTAACTAGGTTGTGTTAAGTTGTACTATTCTTAGCACTTTAATCCCTGTTACTTCCCCTATCAAGGGAGGTCTATGGCCTGCATGATTAACCTGACAAAGTATAACAACAAAACATGCGTTCTGGGACCCATGGTAACTAGGTTGTGTTAAGTAGTACTATTCTTAGCATTTTCATCCCTGTAACTCCCCCTATCGGGGGAGCTCTATATGGCCTGCATGATTACCCTGACAAAGTATAACAACAAAACATGCGGTCTGGGACCCATGGTGGTACTGGTATAACTAGGTTTTCTTAAGTATTACTATTCTTCGCAGTTTAATCCCTGTGATTGGTTTGTCCTCCTACTTCAAATTTGTCAAAAACAAAAGTGGCTGTCTCAAAATAGTCCGGACACAAGATAGATAGATAGATAGATAGATAGGATAGATATACATAGAATGATAGTTAGATAGAATCGATAGAAGATAAATAGATAGATTTGTTAGATATATAACTACCCTGACAAAGTATAATAATTAAACATGCGGTCTGGGACCCATGGTAACTAGGTTGTGTAAAGTAGTACTATTCTTAGCACTTTCAGCCCTGTAACTCCTCCTATCGGGGGAGGTCTATATGGCCTGCATGATTACCATGACAAAGTATAACAACAAGACACGCAGTCTGGGACCCATGGTAACTAAGGTGTGCTAAGTAGTACTTTTCTTAGCACTTTAATCCCTGTTACTCCCCCTATCGGGGGAGGTCTATATGGCCTGCATGATTACCTTACCAAAATATAACAATAAGACATGCGGTCTGGGAACTACTGTTAACTAGGTTGTGTTAAGTTGTACTATTCTTAGCACTTTAATCCCTGTAACTCCCCCTATCAAGGGAGGTCTATATGGCCTGCATGATTACCCTGACAAAGTATAAAAACCAAACATGCGGTCTGGGACCCATGGTGGTTCTGGTATAACTATGTTTTCTTAAGTATTACTATTCTTCGCAGTTTAATCCCTGTGATTGGTCTGTCCTCCTACTTCAAATTTGTCAAAAACACAAGTGGCTGTCTCAAAACAGTCCGGACAGAAGATAGATAGATAGGATAGATATACATAGATTGATAGTTAGATAGAATTGATAGAAGATAAATAGATAGATTTGTTAGATATATAATTACCCTGACAAAGTATAATAATTAAACATGCGTTCTGGGACCCATGGTAACTAGGTTGTGTTAAGTAGTACTATTCTTAGCTCTTTAATCCCTGTAACTCCCCCTATCGGGGGAGTTCTATACGGCCTGCATGATTACCCTGACAAAGTATAACAACAAGACACGCGGTCTGGGACCCATGGTAACTAGGTTGTGTTAATTAGTACTTTTCTTAGCACTTTAATCCCTGTTACTTCCCCTATCGGGGGAGGTCTATATGGCCTGCCTGATTACCCTGACAAAATATAATAATAAGACATGCGGTCTGGGACCCATGGTAACTAGGTTGTGTTTTAAGTAGTACTATTCTTAGCACTTTAATCTCTGTATTTTTTTTTAGATGCTGAAGGGACAGTATTTTGAGAATATCTTCCAAGAAGAGAGAGATCAAAAGCTGAATATAGAATGATAGAGAAGTGGTTGAAAAGAAAAATAATGGCTGTTGATATAGAGAGCAAAAGAGTTGGAGACATAGAATAATATCTTTGTTATAAGAGAGATCGAATGAGAGTTGGACATAGAGATAATGAGTGTAGATAGATAGCTAAATTGGTTGTTAAAAACAGAGATCAAAAGAGTGGGATAGAGCTAGCAAAAGAGGGTGTATAGAAATAAAAATATTGTGTATAGATATAAATTGCTGTTTGACAGAGAAAGAGGGTATAGATACATTTCTAAAGAAATGGGGGTAGAGAGAAATAAAATTTATGTGACCGCTGTAAATCCAAATATGTGAAGTGTACACGTGCATTTCCACTAATAAAAATTTTATTCTAAATTTTTTTTATATGAATACACAATATGTGATATTATTAAAATAAGAGAATCATGTGTTCAGCTAGCTCCCAGTAGTGCTATGCTGAATTTGTTATGAAATATATATTTTTTGTAAAAGATTGCTATTACCAATGTACTATAATAATTTTTAAGCAGTCAATAAATTAAATATATCAGTATGTGTATATTTACTTTGACACATATATACATAAATAAGATCCCTATCTTTTTAATTTCACATCTATCTTTGTAAACATTTTAATCGTGTTCATTAGATTAAAATAGCGATATTTTAATTTGAAAAAATATAGTTTTAACAAATCGAAATGTAAATATAAAAATTACAATAACAATAAAGTGGATTACCTCGGTATTTGTTGATAACTATTGTCATTTCATCTAATAATATAGTAAGGATCGATATTTTATAACAAAGTTTTATTTATCAAAATCAATATCTAAATTTATTTTATATTTATTATTGTATTATAGCTGTTCGTGTTACTTTAAATATCATATTTTCAGTGCCATTAAAATCACAATAGGAGTAGCGATACTTACTTGCAAATCACTCCGATTGTAGAATAAATTATTCCTTCTTCATATTGCGCATGCACGAATCGTGGACGAGCATTGAGTATGCAACACCATTGTGTAGTTCACGCATGCAGTAACGTCGCGTGACGTATCAAACAACTGGCCTGATGCCCCGGGGGTGAAAAAAAGATTTCTAAACAGAAGTGTCAATCAGACAATAAATGTGGGACCAAAATGGCGGGCGGAGGAATCGCCGATAATAATAGAAGGTAAATAATTATATATTTATTTTTCTGCTGCTAATTTTAAATTTTGATGAATTAAACTACCTTTTATTTTTGCGATTACACACTATGAGGATGAGCAAGTAGCTTGACTTTACATGCACTTTAAAGGCTGTGACGCACTGCAAGCGATGTGGCGCGAGGCGAAGCAGCTGCTTCGCTCCGCATCGCATCGCTTCTGAAGATCAAATATTTCATCTCTGAGCGCTTAGCTATGCGACCTGACGCAGCAGAGTGCTCAGAGATGAAAAAGCAGGACACACTGAGTGCACACAGCTGCATGTACATGCTGCGCACCGCTCCGCTTGCAGTGTGTCACAGCCTTAAGTGCATTTAGCATTTACACACGGAGAGTAAATAATGTGGCAACAATTCTGACATTAGGGGATTTAAAGTTTGGCATTTGGATACATTTACATTTGGGCAACCAGCCAAAGATATTGAACTGCTAAACGGATACTTTCAGTTACCAAAGCAAAGTTATTAAGCATTTAGATACATTTGCATCCAGGCAACCAGCAAAAGATATTGAATTGCTAAATGGATACTTTTAGTTATTTAAGCAACTAGCTGGCTTTACATTTAGATGTGGTTAATACAGTGATACCTCTAACTTTGCAATATCAGCCTGTTACAGCCTGTCCTTATTTAAAGGGACACTAAACCCATATTGTAGAGCATTACATTTTAAACAACTTTCTAATTTACTCCTTTTATCAATTTTTCTTCTTTCTCTTGCTATCTTTATTTTAAAAGCAAGAATGTAAATCTTAGCAGCCAGCCCATTTAAGCACTTGGTTATTGGAGGCTTACATTTACCCACCAATAAGCAAGCATAAGCCAGGTTTTCAACCAAAAATGGGCCGGCTCCTATGCATCACATTCCTGCTTTTTAAATAAAGATAGCAAGAGAACAAAGAAAAATTGATAATAGGAGTAAATTAGAAAGTTGCTTAAAGGGACACTGAACCTAGGCGTCCTAATTCCATCTAATATAGACAAGCTTTATGAATTAAATATTCCCCCAATATTGCAGGATATCAAACAGAGGTTAACAAGCTGGCAAAGTCTTCCCCTGTCCATAACTGGTAGGATAGCCTTGTTCAAAATGGTACTATTGCCAAAACTGCTATATATCCTCCAAAATGTTCCAATAATTCTCAAAGGGAAAGACATTCGGCAGTTGAATGCGGCATTGAGAAGATACATCTGGCAGGGCAAAAAACCAAGAATTGCTTTTTTTAAATTACAACTACCAAGAAACCAAGGGGGGTTGGCACTGCCGGATGTACGTTTGTATAATATAGCTTATTTAGCACGCATTGTGGCAGATTGGATCTTTTCTAAAGACTATATAACAAATAATGACTTAGAGAACAACATTTGCTACCCATTCCTACCAGTAGCCTTAATACATTGTAAATCCAAATCAATACCGCAGGAACTGAAATCATTTAAAACTATTTACAATCCTATACAAAGTTGGTGGAAATTGGGCAAGCTCCTATCAATAGATGGTAATGCATCTAAGTTTGTTCCATTTCGGGGCAACCCGAAATTTCCGGTTGGCCTAGACTCAGCTACATTTCAAAGATGGCATACGGTAGGATTGGACAGGGCTATTCAGTTTATAGATAGAGAGAATCAAGCGATTAAAACTTATGAATCACTCAGGCAGGAATTTGATATCTATAATAGAGAGTTCTTTGCCTACTTGCAAGCCAGACACTTTGTAACAGAACTCAGGAGGGAGGTAAACGGAAGATGGACGTGGGGGAAATTGGAGGGGTGGTTAGAAATGGTGAAAAATGGTCAGTTCTCCATCTCACCATGTTATTATATGTTAGTCTCCCTTAGGGGTACATTAAATCTCGAGAGACTCTCGGCTGATTGGAACAACTTAATTCCAGAGAGCAATGCTGATGCCCAGCTAGTACAGGGCTCTTTCACAAGAATAGCTCAATCCACATTATCCTCAACCTGGAGGGAATCACAAGTTAAACTGCTATACAAGGCGTATTTTACCCCAGAGAAAGGTTTAAAATGTGGGAATAATAAATTTAATAAATGCCCAAAATGTTCACAACCCGCAGCGGATTTGGTCCATATGATATGGAGCTGCCCTAAGGTGGGTCAATTCTGGAAAAAAGTAGAATATTGGTTAAAAAATATAGTAAAGATCCCTCCATTTGAAATAACCCTGAGTTATAGTGTTTTCCTGAGAAAAGATAGAGAAAAATCACATCCCCAATATAAATTAATTAACACGACAGTGCTTGCAGCCAGATATCTGATTTTTAAGAAATGGAAATCGACTGCAACACCAACGATTACGGAGATCAAAAACTGTCTAAAAAAACAATGTATATTAGAACAGCTAGACACCAACATGAACGACGAAGGGGACATTAGAAAGTTTTTCGCAAAATGGTCCCTGTTTATTAAGATCTTTTCGGCAGTGGAAATAGACTATATGATTTTCCCATTTAGAACTGGTACTATTGGGGATATGGTAGATTCCATTGGGAGGTATTCCCTCTTTTTTTTTTTTTTTTTTTTTTTTCTCCTCTCTCTCTCTCTCCCTTGGCGGGGGGGGAGGGATAGGGGGGAGCGAAACTAAGGAGCAAGTGACAAATAGGACTTGTCTCCAAGATATGACATAGCATGACAAAACAAGGTAAATCAGGGTATATGTGGCAATTGAAAGTTTAAATTACATGATTATTTTGCGAAAAAGAACAAACACTATGTCACTAGGTTTTATTTCTTTTCGATACGAATACCTTGAAGTTGGTGGGAAAATAGAAAATAGAAAAAAATAAGGTTGAGACTACTTTTGTTCTTTTTGTTTTTTCTTTTTATTCAGAGATGCAACAGAAACAATAACAGGTTTATTACGATTGTATATTGTGAATATTTTTTCTGTATTTATGTATTTTGCTCTTTTTGGTTTTTCTTTTTTTTCTTTTTGACGCATTACATTTTATGCTGTACTGTGAACTCAATCTTAATAAAAATATATATAAAAAAAAAAAAAGGGACACTGAACCCAAATTTTTTCTTTTGTGATTCAGATCGAGCATGAAATTTTAAGCAACTTTCTAATTTACTCCTATTATCAAATTTTCTTTATTCTCTTGGTATCTTTATTTGAAATGCAAGAATGTAAGTTTAGATGCCGGCCCATTTTTAGGGAACAACCTGGGTTGTCTTTGGTGATTGGTGGATAAATTCATCCACCAATAAGAAAGTGCTGTCCACTGTGCTGAACCAAGACACAAGCTTAGATGCCTTCTTTTTCAAATAAAGATATCAACAGAACAAAGAAAAATTGATAATAGGAGTAAATTAGAAAGTTGCTTAAAATTGCATGCTCTGGCATCTAGTTAACAATGTCTGTCGGACCTGATCCGACAGTGTGGATCAGGTCCAACAGACATCGCTGAATACAGCGAGCAATACGCTCACCGTATTCAGCATTGCACCAGCAGCTCACAAGATAGGCCGCCAGCAGGGGGGTGTCAATCAACCCGATCGTACTCGATCGGGTTGATTTCCGGTGATGTCTGTCCGCCTGCTCAGAGCAGGCGGACAGGTTATGGAGCAGCGGTCTTTGTGACCGCTGCTTCATAACTGCTGTTTCTGGCGAGCCTGCAGGCTCGCCAGAAACACAGGGCATCAAGCTCCATTCGGAGCTTGATACATATGCCCCTCTATCTGAATCACAAAAGAAAATTTGGGTTCAGATTCCCTTTAAAATTGCATGCTCTATCTGAATCATTAAAAATGGGTTTAGTGTCCCTTTAACTTTTAAAGATAAGGGGATAAACCAGTGTTGCAATCCTTTTGTAGGTTTTCATAACTGGGAAGTTTATCAATATATTGTAAGTGTAATTCCAAACCTTAAAGGGATATTCAACATTACCCTCAATCATAGAGTAAAGGACAATCCACAAAACAGGCTAGAGATATTCACAACAGTCACTCAACATCCAAGTTAAACAGCCTATAAGTATCTAATAACATACTGGCACTGTATTTGTGTCAGCCCGATTTATATATTTTGCAGGTTTATGATGTGACAGCAGAGAACACGTGCAGACTTTTCTCACAAATGCCTTTTAGTTGCAATATGAGTCAATAGCATTTAAAGCCACAACTTGCAATTCGAAAGTATCCTAGCTTATTTTGCTATACACAAAGCATGTAAAATATCTTTATTAAAGAGAGATCTCGTATAATATTTTGTTTCTAATGCCAAGAAACAGATCCCTCTGTTATATATATATAGCCATAGAGAGATTTTCAAGCTCATAATACTCTCAGTGTTAATTCTGTTTTATTTGGTCAACATTGCTTAGGCCCACAGTGCTATTCCTTGGAGACTAACACATAACAATTTTGTAATTTGCCACATAAGAGGATATTTTAATATTTTTCTCATTTTTTAATTTTTTTTGCATACTATTAAAAGTTATATTTTAGTTGCACCAAACACCACTTGTGTTTTGAATATACATTTTTCAATAGAATAAATATTTTTGAACCTTGAGTGCTACTCATGTATCCTTAATGGTCGATATTCTCCATCATACCCAGCCTCCTGAAAATTAATTCTGCAGTCTCAAAATTATTCAACCACCTGAATAGAATCCCTCACAACAGCACAAACATGCAAAACAGGTGTTGTCTCAAGCACACCTGAAGCAACTAATAAAGGGCTTAATTAGTTGCACCAGGTGTGCTTGAGCTAGAAAACATGAAAATCCTGAACTGGCTAGGTTTGTCACGTTTGACTACACGTTAGAGATATGGCTAAGTCAAAAGAATGGTTCAAGCAGTTAAGAGAAGAGATCATCACCTTTCACATATAAGAAACAGGATGCAAAAAGATAGTGAAGGCACAGAATGTTCCTAGAGACACAGTAGGAAGTTTGCAAGTTCAAAGTAAAAGGAACCGTGGTTACACTAACTGGACGGGGCAGAAAAACGTAGATTTCAATGGCTGCAACCAGATTTCTGAGAAGGCAGTTTGAGAAAAAAACGTTGAATGACTGCAAAAGACCTGCAGCAAGACGTGATGGAAACAGGCAGATAGTCGGACAGATAGCTCAGCATGCTAAGGCACTGTGGCTGAGCTCTGTTGCAACCCAAGGGTTGCAGGTTTGATCCCCGGCAAGGTCCACTTAGCCTTTCATCCTTCCAAGGTCGATAAAATGAGCAGTGCCTTGAGACCCTTACGGGTGATTAGCCGCACTTTACAAGTACCCAATACATACATACACAGTAAGGCACGTACTAAACGCAGAAGGTTTCCATGCCAGAACTCCAAGACGTACATCACTACTGACAGAAAAGCCGAAGAAATGTCAGCTCAAATATGTTCAAAATCATATAAATAAGTCACATAAGTTTTGGAATTCTTTTCTGTGGAGCGATGAAACAAAACTGGAACTTTTCAGCCCAATGGATCAGCAGTATGTCTGGAGAAAGACGAATAAAACATTCACTGATAAGAACACTCTGCCTACCTTTAAGCATGGTGGTGGCTCAGTGATGCTCTGGGCTGATTTGCATCCTCTGGTACTGGAAACCTGCAGCATGTAGAAAGGCAAGATGGATTCACTGAAGTATCAGGAAATCCTAGAAGAAAATGTCATTCCGTCTGTGAGGAAGCTGAAGCTTGGGTATCATTGGAACTTTCAACAGGACAATCCCAAGCATACCTCAAATTCTACCAAGGCTTGGTAGCAGAAGTCCTGGAAGATTCTACAGTGGCCATCACAGTCATCTGACTTGGACCCCATAGAAAATCCCTAGTGAGATTTGCAGAAGGCCGTTGCAGCACGCAAACCTAAGAATATTACTGAACTGGAGGCCGTTGCTCATGAGGAATGGGATAAGATTCCTCAGGAACGGTGCCAGAAGCTGGTGTCTGGCTATGCATCTCATTTGCAGCAGGTCATAACAGCAAAAGGGTTCTCTACTAAGTACTAAAGATGGTTGTCATGAAGGGGTATGGTTGTCATGAAGGGGTTGAATAATTTTGAACAATTTTAAAAGTTCCTATTTCACTTGAATTTGGGAAAACCACTTGAATCATTCATTGTACTGAGCTATTTCAATTGCTTTTGTTTGATTTGTTCATGGCAAACAACTGAAAGTCTGTCAATTTTGACAATAAACCTGATTTGCAATGGGGGTTGAATAATTCTGATTACAACTGTGTATCTTTATAAGTCTAAGTTACTATTATGCAAGTATTTTCTTTTGCTTTTCCAATATACAATAAAGTGAAGGTAAAGTTTTACCTATCTTTAAATACTAATGCATTATTCATAGTTTAAATAATAAAATCGCTAACTTTATTTCCACAATGCATTATATATTTATATAATAATCTAGGTTTTATATTTCCCCACTGTTACTTTCCTGACTCCTCCGAACAGCCATTTCCTGATCTTAGAGAGAGTGACATATAGAGCAGTCCCACCCACTCTATATGTGTCTCCAAAGCACATTCAAGAGGATCCAATGAACTCCGCATGCGCATAGCATAGACTACTCTCAGCAATGCACATGCAGCAATCTGCTAGTTGTTTTTCAATGCGCAGGCGTCATTCTTCTCGGTGGTAAATCAATAACAATAGCAATAGGCATGTGCGAAACGGGAGCGCGCTTGTCTTTCAAAGCCAAAAAATATTTATAAACGCATGTGCAGATCATCCCGGAGGCAGATGACGTAGATTAACAGCCGCCTAATGGTCAGAATTTCAATAGGCTGATAAAAAAACGTGACCTGTCATTAAAAAAATAAAATGATGAATTTACGTATCTAAAAAATGCAAGTATAAATGGCGAAAGCTCATTTAAAAAAAAATGATGAATGAAAGTACTATTCATTTAGGGGAACATGTAAAATTAGATAATAAGATAGAGCAGACTTTACCTTCACTTTTGGAGGCCCATTTATCAAGCTTTGTATGGAGCTTGTGGGCCCGTGTTTCTGGTGAGTCTTCAGACTCACCAGAAACAGCAGTTATGAAGCAGTGGTCCATAACCCTGTCTGCCTGCTCTGAGCAGGCGGACACACATCGCCACAATTCAACCCGATCGAGTATGATTGGGTTGATTGACACCTCTCTGCTGGCGGCCCATTGGCCGTGAGTCTGCAGGGGGCGGCGTTGCACCAGCAGCTCTTTTGCTCTTTCCCCCCTATTTTGCTCTCTCTCCCTCCTCTCTTCTGCACTTATCCCTCTCTTCTGCTCTTCCCTCTCTCTTTAGCTCTTTCCTATCTCTTTTTGTCTCTCCCCTTCTCTTTCTATTTCTCTCCCCTCTCTCGCGCAGACCGCGCCCGGCCACACCCCCACCACGCCCCAACCACACCAAATCTCCCGTCCGGCCATGCCCACGTTCTCCTCAACAGCATGTCAGGTAAGGCTAAGTGTGTTTGTCCTCATGCTGCGCTTGATAGCTTCGGACAAAAACACTTCGCCTTTTATATAATAGGATATAATTATGTGTTAATATGTGTATATATATAATATATATATATATATATATATACACACATATTAATACATAAATAAATATGTATATAAGCATATACATATATATTGACATGGAACATACAGTTCCCATAGACCACAATGTAAAGGCCTTTTTATTCTAACACCCCATTTCCACCAACTTAACCCTCAAAATACCGCCTAGTGCAGTAATTTTATTAAAAAATAAAGATGCTGCTATCTTTATTTTATTTTTATTTTTATAAAATACACTAGGCTGTATTTTGTGGGCATTTGGGGCATGTTTATAAAATTAATGAGATTTCTGGTTATTTTATAAGTGCTAATTGCCCATTTACAGATGCACAATAAATTTGCGCTACACTTGTAATCTAGCCCTAAGTATTTTTTTTAGTTTTTTTATTGTAAATAATATTTTAATATGTTTATATGTTACTCTTTTATATGCATGATAAGCAACCTTTTGAGTTGAATTTTTAATTCAATTTCTTATGCAATTTTAAATTAAATCTACCAATGAATGCATATTGCATACCTAAGTATTCCCAGCTTACTGGTTGATAGGGGAGTTGCTACATCTTTATTGATGGACTAGTATAATACTCTATAAATGTGAAAATGAGCAAAAAAATATTCAACAAAACCAATCTTTGGGTTAAAATATTACATGTGAAAGTATTTTATCAGTAATGGAACATTGCATTGTGATTTGATATGGAAAGGAACGTTAAGTTTCATTTCTTAATAACCAACCGAGAAACTTGACAGGAATAGAAACGTAACATGTTTAGCTTTGTATTGTAGTAGATGAAATGACACATAAAAAGTTAAGATTAAAATAAACAGAAAAAAGAGAATTGAAAATCAAAAGTTTGTTATGAGTAATTTATTAGACACCAATTGTGTCACGTATAGGAGATTTGTTATTTTTAAAATAAAGAACTAAATAATTAGTATGTTAGTAGGAATAAAATTTGATCTATACTAAGCTTAAACAAATAGGAAACCCACATTTTTGCTTTCGTGATTCAGAGAGAGTCTCATGATTCAGAGAGAGTCTGCGATTTTAACCAACTTTCTATTTATTTCTTACTATTTTTCTTTGTTTTTCTTTGTATCTTTTGTTGAAAAGCAGGGACATAAGCACTGGAGCCTCTCCATTTCTTGTAACACTATAAAGCAACAGTTTTATGAAAATTGTATCATATAGACTAATGTTGCTAGAGCAGAGAATTTGAGCAGTATCGTTTTCAGACAAAGAGATATCGAATAAGGGTGGGCATGTTATGTGTGAGCTAGTTAAAATGCTAAATAAATAGGAAGGGTGTTGGCCAGATAGGGCAAGATTATCCTTAATGACCAACCACATAATCTGTACTATGTATGTTTCTATGGGGATTGTTTTGTGGCGAGAGCGTGCTATTTAAGAAGCCAGCAGGAGGGAGAGATGGTTCAATAGCACAGTCTTGCCGCTCGCTATTATTAGCAAAAAAGCCCTTATTGACCAGTGACATACAGGGTACGTTGTGGTCATTAAGGGGTTATGGATGCAGTGCAATCATTATCAGAATCGTTATCAGTATTTTTTGCACTTGACTCTGTGGTACAAGTGAAGCAATAATTTATGTTTTCCTTGTTCTCTATGGGCTGCGTTCAACTTCAATGTGCACTCATATTATAAGTTGCGATCGCTCGAATGCAATCAAATTTTACACTCAAACTTTTTACATAAACTCAAAGCTTGCATAAAGTGTTTGGGCTTTAAACAAAGTAAGCACCCTAAACTTCCACATAACCCACCACAAATTACTCTGATAAACTAAGATTTTAATCCACTCTTTCATCCTTTCCCATCTTGACTATTGCAACTCCATCCTCTCTGGTCTACCTAGATGCTGCCTAGCTCCTTTACAATCCATAATGAATGCCTCTGCCAGGCTCATCTTCCTTACACTTCAGTCTTTATCTGCTGCACCTCTTTGCTAATCCCTTCACTGGCTTCCTCTTGCCTCCAGTATTAAACACAAAATCCTCACGCTGACATATAAAGCCCTCAACTGCACTGATCCCCACTACATTTCAGACCTTGTCTCCAGATACTCTCCCTCCCATTCCCTTCTCTCTGCTCACAATCTCATACTCCTCCTCTCTTGTTACTTCCTCACATTCCTGTTTACAGGACTTCTCCAGACTGGCCCCTATCCTTTAGAACTCCCTGTCTCACTCCTCAAGACTCTCCCCTAGTTTTAACAGCTGCAAGAACTCCCTAAAGACTCTACTATTCAGGGATGCATACAACCAACACTAACCTTTCCTAACTACATCACTTTTCCCTTGAACCCCTTAGAATGTAAGCCTATGAGCCCAGCTGTTTGTAGATCACCTTCATAAGAGCCAACTACAAAGGTGCAACTCTCGGCAGGGCCCTCTACCCATTTGATCCCTATAAATGTTATCCTGTATACCAACTATGTTTATAGTGCTGCAGAATCTGTTGGTGCTCTACAAATACCTGTTAATAATAAATTAATAATAATAAACTATTAACCCTGCAACATAGCCCACATAAAATAACCCTGCTACTCTAGTAACCACTAAACTGCCACATTTAACCGCAAATTAACCCGCTACACTATTAACCTTAAATGTCCTCTACCCCATAACAAACAACCATGCTACACTATTAACCCCCTAACCGTCAATATTAATAAAAGATGCAACAGAGATGATGTGTAGACTGAGAAAAGAAGGGGACCTAGAACTGAACTTTGAATCTAATCCCTAAAAAAACAAAGACTCAAAGGTTTGGTGCAATGGATGAATAACAGTATCAAAGACTGCAGAGAGGTCTAAAAGGATTTGGAAATAAGGTAGTCATGAGGCAAAGTGGTCAAGGAAAAGGTGGGTGACAGGGGGCATAAATGCCTTCAGGTTTAGCATGGTTAAAGAGTTAAAGAGCAAGAGATACTTTTTTTAAACAGCGTGTTCCAATCTATGGGGGGAAGAAGTTAACTTGGTCATGATATCTGAAGTCCTGACGTTAGCGCACATTGGGTTTCACTTTTGTGTTAACTTTTTACTTTCAACTTGTAATATGCGAGCTAACCTGCCTGCATTAAAATTTACATCTCTGAGGAAGTGTGCCTGGTGGCACAGGAAACGCATCCGATCTTACCTGTGGGTATGACCATGAACTGGATCATATGAATATACTTTGTATACAATAAATTAGACTTTTACTTGCAACAAGCATATGTCTGCACTTTTTTTCCTATTTGATACATTGGATTAAAACTTTACTTTGAATGCACTTAGAGAGTGAGCGAAAAAATCAGTGCGCCACTTATAATCTGGCCCTTTATTGCTACTATCAGACCTTTGCCTGGATTTGTTTTCACATGTAGGGCAAAAATGTTTACAAAATTACACTGAGATTTGAGAGCCATTTTTATATATGTCCATGGAGCACCCATGTTTAGCCCATTTTATGAACACTTTTTTGGCCTCTATTTATCAAGCCGTCAACCGCAAAAACGCTGGAATTCCGCAGCGTATTTGCGGGGAGCCTTATTCGCCTTAGTTATAAAACCCTACAGACCGGCAAAAGTAGAATTTAGTGATGTAACATAAATCCGGCGGTTTCAGTCCGACACAGATTGATGCTTATGTCCAGGGCCGCCACTAGGAATTTCGGGGCCCCTGACTCATCCATTGATCAGGGCCCCCCTCCTTTGACATGTGCAATTTTTGACCAAGTGACTAAAACGTATATGCACTTTATTCTTAATTGTCTATTTAAACTTGGAAATGTTGTAAAGGTAGTTACATACACACACACAGACACACTCATACACTGAAACACACAAACAAACTCACACATAAGGATTCACATATAGACACTCAGACACCCAAACAGACACTTAGCACTTGTTTACATTGACCTGACAAGTAATGAGGTAAACTATAGTTTTGTAAATAAAAAAAAGGAGATTTAGAAAACAAAATATGGAGTTCTGATTATCTTTTTGTAAAGGAAGATGACAACTAAATTATGACAACAGCATGCAGTGGCTGAAAGGAAGGGCCCTGAACTGCCTAAACAATAATTTAAAGGTTAAATGGTGGATTGGTTACTTCCGGAAAGGTCTTGTTAGTCTCAAAGTCTGTAGAAAGATGTGAATAATTAGTAGTAAGGTCAAAATGTCCTAAAAAGGAACAGACAATGGACACACACACACAAACTCAAACTTGCACATACACCCAAGGAAACACCAACAGAGACAGCCTCAGAAAACACACAAAGACATACACCCACACACAGAGACACCCACAGAACACACAGAAAGACATACACACACAGAGAGACAACCACATAAAAAACACAGAAAGACATACATACACACACTCTCACTGAGACATCCACAGAAAACACACAAAGACATACACACACCCTCACAGAGACACCCACATAAAACACACATCCTCACAGAGACATCCACAGAAAACACAGACATACATACATACATACCCACACACACCCTCACAGAGACATCCACAGAAAACACAGACATACACACCCACCCTCACAGAGGCATCCAGAGAAAATACACAAAGACAAACATACACACACCCACAGAAAAAGCTCAAAGACATACACATCCACCCCCACAGAGAGACCCACAGATAAAAAATACATACACACTCATAGAGACACAAACCAAAGCACAAAGACATAAACACAGACACCCACAGGAGGAAACATTTATGCACCTTGCATCACCTAAATCAACAGTGTGTGACATGCATGATAAAAAATTTTTTAGAAATTAAGAGATCACTTTTTAAAGAATCATATTTGTAAATGTGCAAACAAAAATAATTCTGTGAATTCAAAATTGTACATTAATGAGCTGGGTAGATGGATAGATGAAGAAAAGTACCTTTAAAAGGTTGACATATGTTTGTTTGTTTGTTTTGTCCCCATTTTCCCCAACCAAGAGCACCACTTCAAATATAGTGTACAAATTTTCCCAGCTGTCAGCTGTACTTATGGATTTTGAAAATGCTGTACTCTATGGTCTTGGTGGGACCATAAGCTGTGGTACTCATACCATTAGATTTGGTTAAATGCAGGATTTAGGCTTGTTGGTATGTATTTCAAAATTAAGTCATCTGTAGTGTAAACTGAACAGTTTTAAGTTAACCTGTCTCATTTCAAACACTGAGCAATCTTAGTCTAAGAGTATAAAATTTTATGCAGATGTAAAAATCTTAGATAAAATGCCTCCTTGCATCTGGAAAGTCCTTGCATAAAGGGGCAGTAAACTGGAATGTTATATATATATATATATATATATATATATAATGCATATCTGCCAAAAGGGCATCTACCATTTGTGTATTGAGGAGAAAACATTTCTGCATGGTTTTAAATATAGAATTTCTACAGCATTGTAAAATAATCATAAATACACTGCTGCTAAAAAAAAAAGTGTTTTTATGGACCCCTAGCCCCACCAAACAACTACTACCATACTGAAGTTACAATCCAAAATTGCACAAAGAATTAAAAAACATTTGCTAAGTAAGTCCTACCTCCTCTGCAAATGAAAGTGATCTGCCGTTTGACTCAGGCACACACTGTACAAAGTGCCAAGTCTGTCTCACACTGCGCATAGTGGTTTAGTGCACACTAAGAAATCCTCTCAAATGCTAATACTTTACTCCTTGTAATAACATTTCCCATGCTCAATTAGCACTCTGCTGTAGTACCCACTGGTGGCTGCCAAAATTTAAAAAAAAAAAAAAAAAAAAAAATTTTTTTTTTTAGTTCTTGACTTATGGGGCCCCCCTGGCTCATTGGGCCCCTGACAGTAGTGACCCCTGTCACCCCCTGATGGCGGCCCTGCTTATGTCACTCCAGATGTGCTGAATGCAAGTTCGGCACAATCTGACTACTTTTGCTAGTTATCAAATAACTAGCAGGTACGCTCGGCACTATTCTGGCCCAGCGTACCTGGTTTTCAACCGCCGCCCTGGAGGCGGCGAATGCCATAGGAATCAATGGGAGTCTGAAAGCAGCGAAAGCTTATGTTCGCTGCTGCCCGATATCCCATTGATTCCTATAATAATGTCTACACCTAACACCCTAACATGTACCCCGAGTCTAAACACCTCTAATCTGCCCACTACACTGCCGCCACCTACATAATACTTATTAACCCCTAAACCGCCGCTCAGGGACCCCGCCGCATTAAATAAAGTGTTTAACCCCTAAAACGTCGCACCCGGAGCCCACCACCACCTACATTATACTTATTAACCTTTAATCTGCCCCCCCCCTACACCGCCACCACTATATTAAATTTATTAACCCCTAAATCTAAGTCTAACCCTAACCCTAACAGCCTCTAACTTAAATATAATTTAAATAAATATAAATAAATATTACTATCATTAACTAAATTATTCCTATTTAAAACTAAATACTTACCTGTAAAATAAACCCTAAAATAGCTCAAATATAACTAATAGTTACATTGTAGCTAGCTTAGCTTATTTTTATTTTACAGGCAACATTGTATTTATTTTAACTAGGCACAATAGTTATTAAATAGTTATTAACTATTTAATAACTACCTAGTTAACATAAATACAAAAGTACCTGTAAAATAAAACCTAACCTAAGTTACAATTACACCTAACACTACACTATAATTAAATAAATTAAATAAATTAACTACAATTAACTACAATTCAATTAAATTATCTAAAGTACGGAAAAAAAACCCACTAAATTACAGAAAATAATAAAATTATTACAAGATTTATAAACTAATTACACCTAATCTAATCCCCCTAAAAAAATAAAAAAGCCCCCCAAAATAATAAAAAGCCCTACCCTATACTAAATTACAAATAGCCCTTAAAAGGGCCTTTTGCAGGGCATTGCCCCAAAGTAATCAGCTCTTTTACCTGTAAAAAAAAAAAGTACAATACCCCCCAACATTAAAAACCACCACCCACACACCCAACCCTACTCTAAAATCCACCCAATCCCCCCTTAAAAAAACCTAGCACTAACCCCTTGAAGATCACCTTACCTTGAGAAGTCTTCACCCAACCGGGCCGAAGTCCTCAAAGAAGCTGGGCGAAGTGGTCCTCCAGACGGGCAGAAGTCTTCATTTAAGGCGGGCAGAAGAGGTCCTCCAGACGGGCAGAAGTCTTCATCCAGACAGCATCTTCTATCTTCATCCATCCGGCGCGGAGCGGCTCCATCTTCAAGACATCCGACGAGCAGCATCCTTCCTGACCGACGACTACCTGATGAATAAAGGTTCCTTTAAGTGACGTCATCCAAGATGGCGTCCCTTCAATTCCGATTGACTGATAGAATTCTATCAGCCAATCGGAATTAAGGTAGGAAAAATCCTATTGGTTGATGTAATCAGCCAATAGGATTGAAGTTCAATCCTATTGGCTGATCCAATCAGCCAATAAGATTGAGCTCGTATTCTATTGGTGGGTTTTAATGTTGTGGGGGTATTGTACTCTATTTTTTACAAGTAAAAGAGCTGAATACTTTGGGGCAATGCCCCACAAAAGGCCCTTTTAAGGGCTATTTGTAATTTAGTATAGGGTAGGGCTTTTTATTATTTTGGGGGGATTTTTTATTTTCATTAGGGGGATTAGATTAGGTGTAATTAGTTTAAAAATCTTGTAATAATGTTATTATTTTCTGTAATTTAGTGTTATTGTAGTTATTTGTAGTTAATTTATTTAATTTATTTAATTATAGTGTAGTGTTAGGTGTAATTGTAACTTAGGTTAGGTTTTATTTTACAGGTACTTTTGTATTTATTTTAACTAGGTATGTATTAAATAGTTAATAACTATTTAATAACTATTGTGCCTAGTTAAAATAAATACAAAGTTGCCTGTAAAATAAAAATAAGCTAAGCTAGCTACAATGTAACTATTTTCTGTAATTTAGTGTTATTGTAGTTATTTGTAGTTAATTTATTTAATTTATTTAATTATAGTGTAGTGTTAGGTGTAATTGTAACTTAGGTTAGGTTTTATTTTACAGGTACTTTTGTATTTATTTTAACTAGGTATGTATTAAATAGTTAGTAACTATTTAATAACTATTGTGCCTAGTTAAAATAAATACAAAGTTGCCTGTAAAATAAAAATAAGCTAAGCTAGCTACAATGTAACTATTAGTTATATTTTAGCTATTTTAGGGTTTATTTTATAGGTAAGTATTTAGTTTTAAATAGGAATAATTTAGTTAATGATAGTAATATTTATTTATATTTATTTAAATTATATTTAAGTTAGGGGGTGTTAGGGATAGGGTTAGACATAGGTTTAGGGGTTAATAAATTTAATATAGTGGCGGCGGTGTGGGGGGGGGGGCAGATTAGGGGTTAATAAATATAATGTAGGTGGCGGCGGTGTAAGGGGGCAGATTAGGGGTTAATAAATATAATGTAGGTGGCGGTGGGCTCCGGGAGCGGCGGTTTAGGGGTTAATAACTTTATGTAGGTGGTGGCGGTATAGGGGGCGGCAAATTAGGGGTTAATATGTATAGTAGGTGGCGGTGGGCTCCAGGAGCAGTGGTTTAGGGGTTAATAAGTTTATTTAGTTGCGGCGGGGTCCGGGAGCAGCGGTATAGGGGGTAAAACAGTTTAGTATAGTGTGGGTGCTTAGTGACAGGGTACCAATAAAGCTGTGAAAAAGCCAAAGAGCAGCGAGTTTAATGACTGTTAGTTAACAACAGTCCGCTGCTCATCGCCCCATACTTGGTGTGCGGCTTTTTGACAGCTTTTTTGGTAATTTTGGAGAACGTATTCAGGTCCGCGGCAGCGATGTTAGGCGCCGCACATCGATAAATGCCAACAGCATACGCTGTCTGCATTTATCATTACGCAAGCATTTCACTAGAAATGCTTGTGCAATGACGCCCCCTGCAGATTCGCAGCCAGCAGTGGGTGTCAATCAACCCTATCGTATACGTTCAGGCAGATTGCTGTCCGCCGCCTCAGAGCAGGCGGACGAGTTAAGGAGCAGTGGTCTTAAGACCGCTGCTTCTTAACTTCTGCTTCCAGCGAGCCTTCACGTTCGCACGGAAACAAGTGTATTTGGCTCAATACGGGGCATAATAAATCGTCCGCTTTGTGTCTATTTGAAAACTATTTCATATAATTCAGCAGTTAAAATAGATAACTGGAAAAAAAGATAATAGGAGAAACAGTTTTACAATACATTGTCTGTTTGTATTCACTCTACTGACAGTTGTACAACATGGTAAATTATAATTTCCATAAACTATTAATAATATTTCATAATTGTGTGCATGATATCAAGTTACTATAAAGTTCAGGTTCACGTTTACATAGTGTTGATTTATCAGCCACTCCCCCAGCTATTAATAGGGGAGAAATTTGCAATCTGGGTTTATAAATTTAAAGTCCCTGGTTAGATTGAAGTTCACATCTCTTCCTGCTTTCTGTACTTTCGTCATAATGAAATCAGTTGTGGCAATTCTCTGTGTTCTCTCATCACTTATACCACAAGGTAAGACTCTTAATTTTCAATTAAAACACAAATTATGCTTAGCATATTGGATCTTATTTATCTGTTTGTTTGTTTATTTATTTATAAAATATTAGAGTTATTGTTTTTGTTTTGTTTTTTTCTCACTATAAATTCCAACACAAAATATACATTATCTAGAATTATATATAATGCAAGATGGAAATTAGTGAAAACATCAAATACCTGTAACAAAATACAAAATGCCTCAATTATTATGTTAACATTTTTTGGAAAGGTAAGTCAATTAAAATGAAATATATATATTAAAATTTGAATTAACAGCTAAAATAGCATGACATTTATGTAACAAACATAGTTATTATTACTACTACACTTAATAATAATAATAATAATAATAATAATAATAGTAACAATAACAATACTACTACTAATAATAGTAATAATAATAATTTAATTTTACAATACAGTAAACCAGGGTTTAACATATTCTGGGAGCAAGGGATTTATAAGAAATTAACATTCTTCACAAGCCATGTCTAATCTTTATATATGGGGTTAAAAAAATTCCCTTTTTTTTCTCTTTTCAAACTTGAAATATAATTCTACTTAAAGGGACATGAAACCCCAAAAAATGTCTCATAATTTAGGTAGAGCATACAATTTTAAACAATTTTCCAGTTTACTTCTATTATCAAATTAGCTTCATTCTCTTGGTATAATTTGTTGAAGGAGCAGCAATGCACTGCTGGTTTCTAATTAAACACATTGGTGAGCCAATGACAATTGGTATATATATGCAGCTCCCAATCAGCAGCTAGAACCTAGGTTCTTTGCTGCTCCTGAGCTTACCTACATAAACCTTTCAGCAAAGGATAACAAGAGAAGAAAGCAAATTAAATAATAGAAGTACATTGGAATGTTGTTTAAAATCACATGTTCATCCTGAATCATGAAACAAAATATTGGGTTTTATGTCTCTTTAAGGAGTGGCAAAAAAAATGCTGCTTTATTTAAAGTGATGGTAAACTCTCCCTTTATTAAAACAGATCTAGAATGTTAGTGATATTTTAGATGGAGTTTAAAGGGACAGTAAACACCAAAATGTTATTGTTTAAAAAGATAGATTATCCCTTTATTTACAATTCCCCAGTTTTGCATAACCAACACTGTTAGATAACAGAGGTAAATTGAAAAGTTGTTTAAAATTGCATGTTCTATATGAATCATGAAAAAAAGGGTTTCATGTCCCTTTAAATAACTCCACGTGCGTGAGCACAATGGTATTTATGTGAAACACATGAATGAATGCCCTCTAGCTGTGGAACACTGCCAAATGCATTCAGATAAGAGGCGTCCTTCAAGGGCTTCAAAATTAGCATATGAGCCTACCTAGGTATAGCTTTCAACTAAGAATAACAAGAGAAACAAAGCAAATTTGATGATAAAAGTAAATTAGAAAGTTGTTTAAAATGACATGCCCTATCTAAATCATGAAAGTTTAATTTGAACTTTACAATCCCTTTAATTCAAGACAAATTGACTTTTGAAGTGGGCAGCCGGAGCTCGGGTATCTTAATTTTATATCTATATTACGAACTAAGTTACAGCCCATAATTATTACAATTTATAAATTAAACTCCATCTAAAACATCACTAACGTTCCGGATCTTTTTTTTTTTTATAAAGGGGTGAGTTTACCATCACTTCAAATTTGTTTAATTTAAAGTGAAATCCAAATGAAAAATGTGTATTATACAAAAATAAAAAATGTTGTGGTCAGAGTGTAATCATAATTATCATATCTGATAAATGTTACTAAGCCAGTCTGTTCTTCATAACATGGATTTCTCATAACATGCTGGCAATTTTATGCAGTCCAAAACACTGTTGTAAAGTACTTCAAGTTAATAGCTCTGTATGTTGCAAAATAGTATTACTTAGTATTAATAGTATTAATTTTAATTATCAATGTATCAATTAATAGCCCAGGTCTTGCTGTGCAACAATAAAAACAAGGTAACTAAATGTGTATTCCATTGAACACCTGAATAAGCATTGCAAATCTTTAGTAAAATCACAGTGAGCACGCTGTGTTTTATCCCATTCTTGTTCCATCCTAGAATCGAGCCCACAGTGGCTGGTCTTGACCTATAGCCATTCGGTGTTATTCTTAAAGTTTTATACATGATACAAACAGCTGACAACATTAACATTCTTCCCTAGAGCTAAGTAACAAAAACCTGTTTGTTACACTTTTATGTTGGAAAGACTGTGGAAGTAATATAACCACTTTGGATTAGCTGATGCCCACTTGTCTGCGTGCTCACTGTGGTGGTTGCTTACCTTAATTACATTGGCCTTCATTTTGTGTAAACAGGGCCTGTTGTGGGCTCAAAAATTGTAATAAGAGCTGCATTGAGATAAATCCAACAGTATAGTTGAAGAGGACTAAAATTCTTTTTATAAAAAACAAAAAATCCTTTAAGCGTTTAATGCCTGTAGGCACTTTGTCAGGGACTCAGCTGGTTTAAATACCAAAAAGATATTAACCCCATCATTACCATTAAAGGTGTAAGTCTTAACTCTGTAAAATCTGAGTTTAGCGTTCTAAATAATGCACACAGTCTTAAAGGGCTGCCCAGCCACATACACACACAAAATGCATGTACAACTAACCATACACTCACACTGCCTTAAAGGGACAGGCAAACACATCCCACACAGCCTTTAAAGGAACTACTCACACTATACAATAACAGTCTTAAAGTGAAAGGTGTAACACACACAACCTTGCAGTTTCCTAAAGTTATAAAGAGACTGACAATACACAGAGCCTTTAATGGCACACTCAGTCTTAAAGGGAAAGACACACACAATGCAATGTGTGTAAGGATATCTTACACCACATGCATAGTCTTACAAGGACAGACCACAGTATGCGCATACACACAACCTTGCATGCTCTTCAAGTCCTAACGGAACAGACACATACAAAACACATGACCTTACAGGGATATTTAGTCTTAGGGGGCAGGCATACACCCCACAAAAGGACAACTTATACCACACACCCTGTCTAAAAATGACAGTTCACAGTATAATCACACACACACAACCTTGTACACTTTAAAAAAGTGTTGAAAGTAACGGTGCTGTGTCACCTCCAGTGAACAAAGCTCTCCACATCCTCTGAGTCAACCTTGTTGCTTTCACCTCCAAAATAAAATAGCTCACATTTGTTAAATAATTTGTTTTTACTTTATGCTCTTGATAAAGACTTCTTTTTTACCCGAAATGCGTTGAGCTGTATTTTAAATAAAACCTGAAGCTATACCTGAAGACACCTTTGTGATGATTTTAATAAAAGGCTTATTTTACCTGCAATCTTGTAAATATAACCAATTTGTGTGCCTACCACATTGTCTGTAATCTGCTACACTATTGTGAACTCTTTTATTTTGGAGTTGAAAGCAACAAGGTTAACTCAGAGGATGTGGGCAGCTTGGTTCCCTGGAGGTGACACAGCGCTGCCACTTTCAACACGTTCTGCTTCTATACACGGTTTGGGAGAACCGGGGCTGGCAGCGAGCACCTGAAGGGCTAACGTTGCTTCATACTTTATCCTTTCTAATTAGCCTTGTACACTTCCAAAGTCTAAACAGATCAGACAATGCACACAGACTTTAAGGAAATAATACATCTTAAATTGACAGGTGCATACATATAATGCACACAGCCTTTAAAGGGACAACTTACACCACATGCACAATCTTAAAGGGTCACACCACAGTATATATACACACACACACACACACACACAATCTTGCACACTCTCAAAATCATAAAGGGACAGGCACACACAATGCACACAGTCATATAGGGAAAGTCTTAAACAGGCAGGCGTTCACACTCACACAATTTATACAGCCTTTAGAGGGTAACTTACACCACACACACACAATGTTGATGTACAGGAATACAAATACTCATGGCACATACCCTTAAAGTAAAAGCTGAAGCTATGCAGAGGCTTAAATGGACAGATCACAGTATGCAGACACACACAACCTTGCAGTTTCTTAGAATTTCAAAGGACCAGGCACATACAATGCACACTGCCTTAAAGGGAAGTTTAGTCTTAAAGGGACAGGCACAGACAGACTTAAAGTCATACAGTCTTAAAGGGACTGGGGTGCACACACACTCACACACTCACACATTACAAAATCATTTAAAGGGGCAAGCTACACTACAAGCACAGTCTTAACAGAACAGATCACAGACTTGTATTGTAGAGGGGTTTTTTTAAATTGATTTTTAAATGTAAAAGAGCTGATAACTTAGGGCAATTCCCTACAAAATGTCCTTTTAAGGGCTATTGTAATTTATTTTAGTGCTAGGGTTTGGGATTTATTTTCTGTTTTGAGTGTTTTTATTTTATTTTATGGGGCATGTAGTTTAGTGCTAGGTATAATGGTGTTTTTTATTTTGGATACTGTAGTTTTTTTATTTTATTTTATTGTAACTTAGCTCAGAAGGGGCTTAGTTTAAAGGGGATAGTTTAGAGGGGGGGCTAGCTGTTAGGTAGAGTAGAGTTAGACTGTTTTTGGGGTTGTGGCAGTTTAGGTTTAATTTGTATTTACTTATTTTTTTTACTTGTATTTTTTTCTAACTTAGTGAGTTTAGTTTAGAGGGGATTCAGATGTTAGGTTAGTTTGTGTTTGGGGTATAAGGTGGTATATGGGTTAATAGTTTGGTACTTGTGGTGGGTATGTGGCAGTATAGGGGTTAAGAGTTTAGTAATTGCGGTGGGTATGTGGAGGTATAAGTGTTAATAGGATAGATATTTTTTGGGGGTATGTGGTGGTATGGGGGTAATAGAATAGTACTTGCGGTAGGTATGTGTCAGTATAGGGGTTAATAGGATAGATACTTACGGTGGGTATGTGTTGGTATAGAGTTTAATAGGATAGATATTTGCGGTGGGTAGTTGATGGTATAGGGGTTAATAGAATAGGACTTGCGGTAGGTATGTGGTGGTTTAGATATTTATTAGTGTAGTTTTAATTTGCAATCATGGGGTACTTCGGTTTTGGGGTATTAGGATTAGGGGTTAGGCACACAACAGTTATATTCCAAGGATGCTTTACTATACATGGCCAATATGGGTGGCGATGCTGGGTGTTGTCTATAATCTGCATCATTGATCAATGCCATGTAAATGCCTCTCTGCAATTTCGCTATGTCAGAAGATTGGAATATTTCAACAGGCTCATTTGACATAGCGGTGGATACCTTGGAATAATTTGCTGCCTCGTAGCACTTTTGATCATCTGACCTTAGTCTTAAATGGACAGCAACGCATACTCACACAATGTACACAGTCTTTAAAGGGTAACTTACACAACACACACACATAATATTAATGGTACAGACACACATATACCCAAGGAACACAGCTTTACAGGAACAGCTGACACCATGCACAGTCTTTAAAGAACAGGCACACACTCTTATAAAATTTGAACAGAAAACCAGCACAGCTCCAATTAGAGTCACACAGTGAGTAACTGCCCAAACTCACCAATAAGTATAAAAATAAAGCAGAGGTGGTCTCCAATAATGCAAAAAAATCCTCTTTTTTGAGTTACATATAATAGGATCCAAACAAGTCACAATGTTTCAGGGTAACTCTCATTAGTCATTTGATACATAGGTCATTCATTTTCGTTACTTATATATCCAATAAAACTGTCTTAACTAAACATCTGTGTAAACCTGCAATAGGAATAATACAATGCATAAATACACCGCCATCTAGTGGATGAAAATTAAAAACACTTTAAATTTAGAACAACCAAAACAAATTGTCAAAAAATTACCTTTCATTTGTTACATTATAAATACCATAAAGTTATAAATAAAAAAAAAAAAATTGGGCAGTTTTCTACTGATTTGGTTCTATCTGCTATGTATTGAATCAATGTAGTTGTCATAACTACACTAAATTGACAGTGCTATGCTAGTTGTGCTGTTTTGCATGATTGTTACATAACATATGAAACACACATCATATCAGATGATCTCTATAACTTTATAGTATTAATAATGTAACATATTTAAGGTCATTTTTTGAAAATCTTGTTCTGGTTGTTCTAAATTTAAAGTGTTTTTAATTTTCATCCACTAGATGGTGGAGTGTTTATGCATTGTATTATTCCTTTTGCAGGTTTACACAGGTGTTTAGTTAAGACAGGTATATTGACTAAGGGTAATTACCCCAAAACATTGTGACTTGTTTGCATCCTATCCTATGTAACTCAATAAAGAGTATTTTTTTGCATTATTGGAGACCATCTCTGCTTTATTTTTTTACACACTCTTATAAGTTCATCCGAAAACTAAGGCCTAGATTTGGAGTTTGGCGTTAGCCGTGAAAACCAGCGTTAGAGGCTCCTAACGCTGGTTTTAGGCTACCTCCGGTATTTGGAGTCACTCAAAATAGGGTCTAACGCTCACTTTTCAGCCGCGACTTTTCCATACCGCAGATCTCCTTACGTAAATTGCGTATCCTATCTTTTCAATGGGATTTTTCTAACTCCGTTATTTAGAGTTGTGGCTGCAGTGAGCGTTAGACATCTAACGACAAAACTCCAGCCGCAGGAAAAAAGTCAGTAGTTAAGAGCTTTCTGGGCTAACGCCGGTTTATAAAGCTCTTAACTACTGTACTCTAAAGTACACTAACACCCATAAACTACCTATGTACCCCTAAACCGAGGCCCCCCCACATCGCCGCCACTCGATAAAAAATTTTTAACCCCTAATCTGCCGACCGCCACCTACGTTATCCTTATGTACCCCTAATCTGCTGCCCCTAACACCGCCAACCCCTATATTATATTTATTAACCCCTAACCTGCCCCCCACAACGTCGCCGCCATCTACCTACAATAATTAACCCCTAATCTGCCGACCGCAAAGCGCCGCCACCTACGTTATACTTATGTACCCCTAATCTGCTGCCCCTAACACCGCCGACCTCTATATTATATTTATTAACCCCTAATCTGCCCCCCACAACGTCGCCTCCACCTGCCTACACTTATTAACCCCTAATCTGCCGACCGGACCGCACCGCTATTATTATAAAGTTATTAACCCCTAATCCGCCTCACTAACCCTATAATAAATAGTATTAACCCCTAATCTGCCCTCCCTAACATCGCCGACACCTAACTTCAAACATTAACCCCTAATCTGTCGACTGGAGCTCACCGCTATTCTAATAAATGTATTAACCCCTAAAGCTAAGTCTAACCCTAATACTAACACCCCCCTAAGTTAAATATAATTTAAATCTAACGAAATTAATGATCTCTTATTAAATAAATTATTCCTATTTAAAGCTAAATACTTACCTGTAAAATAAACCCTAATATAGCTACAATATAAATTATAATTATATTGTAGCTATTTTAGGATTAATATTTATTTTACAGGCAACTTTGTATTTATTTTAACCAGGTACAATAGCTATTAAATCGTTAAGAACTATTTAATAGCTAAAATAGTTAAAATAATTACAAAATTACCTGTAAAATAAATCCTAACCTAAGTTACAATTAAACCTAACACTACACTATCAATAAATTAATTAAATAAAATACCTACAATTAAATCTAACACTACACTATCAATAAATTAATTACATGAAATACCTACAAATAAATACAATTAAATAAACTAACTAAAGTACAAAAAATAAAAAAATTAATTACAAACATAATAAAAATATTACAACAATTTTAAGCTAATTACACTTACTTTAAGCCCCCTAATAAAATAACAAAGCCCCCCAAAATAAAAAAATGCCCTACCCTATTCTAAAATTAAAATAGAAAAGCTCTTTTACCTTACCAGCCCTTAAAAGGGCTTTTTGCGGGGCATGCCCCAAAGAATTCAGCTATTTTGCCTGTAAAAAAAAACATACAATACCCCCCCAACATTACAACCCACTACCCACATACCCCTAATCTAACCCAAACTTCCCTTAAATAAACCTAACACTAAGCCCCTGAAGATCTTCCTACCTTGTCTTCACCATGCCAGGTATCACCGATCGTTCCAGGCTCCGAAGTCTTCATCCAAGCCCAAGCGGGGGCTGGCGATCCATCATCCGGCTGAAGTCTTCTATCAAGCGGCGGCTGAAGAGGTCCAGAAGAGGCTCCAAAGTCTTCATCCTATCCGGGAAGAAGAGGAGATCTGGACCGGCAACCATCTTGATCCAAGCGGCATCTTCTATCTTCATCCGATGACGAGCGGCTCCATCTTGAAGACCTCCAGCGCGGATCCATCCTCTTCTTCTGACGTCCTAAGTCCGAATGAAGGTTCCTTTAAATGACGTCATCCAAGATGGCTTCAGCCGGATGATGGATCGCCAGCCCCCGCTTGGGCTTGGATGAAGACTTCGGAGCCTGGAACGATCGATGATACCTGGCATGGTGAAGACAAGGTAGGAAGATCTTCAGGGGCTTAGTGTTAGGTATATTTAAGGGGGGTTTGGGTTAGATTAGGGGTATGTGGGTGGTGGGTTGTAATGTTGGGGGGGTATTGTATGTTTTTTTCTACAGGCAAAAGAGCTGAATTCTTTGGGGCATGCCCTGCAAAAATCACTTTTAAGGGCTGGTAAGGTAAAATAGCTTTTCTATTTTAATTTTAGAATAGGGTAGGGCATTTTTTTTATTTTGGGGGGCTTTGTTATTTTATTAGGGGGCTTAGAGTAGGTGTAATTAGCTTAAAATTGTTGTAATATTTTTATAATGTTTGTAATTAATTTTTTGTAACAGCTTTTTTTATTTTTTGTACTTTAGTTAGTTTATTTATTTGTATTTATTTGTAGGTATTTTATTTAATTAATTTATTGATAGTGTAGTGTTAGATTTAAGTGTAGATAATTGTAGGTATTTTTCTTATGTTTGTAAATATTTTTTTATTTTTTGTAACTTAGTTCTTTTTTATTTTTGGTACTTTAGCTAGTTTATTTAATTGTATTTATTTGTAGCAATTGTGTTTAATTAATTTATTGATAGTGTAGTGTTAGGTTAATTGTAGGTAATTGTAGGTAGTTTATTTAATTTTTTTATTGATAGTGTAGTGTTAGGTTTAATTATATCTTAGGTTAGGATTTATTTTACAGGTAATTTTGTAATTATTTTAACTAGGTAGCTATTAAATATAGTTCTTAACTATTTAATAGCTATTGTACCTGGTTAAAATAAATAAAAAGTTGCCTGTAAAATAAATATTAATCCTAAAATAGCTACAATATAATTATAATTTATATTGTAGCTATATTAGGGTTTATTTTACAGGTAAGTATTTAGCTTTAAATAAGAATAATTTATTTCATAAGAGTTAATTTATTTCATTAGATTTAAATTATATTTAACTTAGGGGGGTGTTAGTGTTAGGGTTAGACTTAGCTTTAGGGGTTAATACATTTATTATAGTAGCGACGAGGTCCGGTCGGCAGATTAGGGGTTAATACTTGAAGTTAGGTGTCGGCGATGTTAGGGAGGGCAGATTAGGGGTTAATAATATTTATTATAGGGTTATTGAGGCGGGAGTGAGGCGGTTTAGGTGTTAATACATTTATTAGAGTAGCGGCGAGGTCCGGTCGGCAGATTAGGGGTTAATAAGTGTAGGTAGGTAGCAGTGACGTTGGTGGCGGCAGATTAGGGGTTAATAAATATAATATAGGGGTCGGCGGTGTTAGGGGCAGCAGATTAGGGGTACATAGGGATAGCGTAGTTTGCGGCAGTGTGCGATCGGCAGATTAGGGGTTAAAAAAATTTAATAGAGTGGCGGCGATGTGGGGGGGTCTCGGTTTAGGGGTACATAGGTAAATTATGGGTGTTAGTGTACATTAGAGCACAGTAGTTAGGAGCTTTATAAACCGGCGTTAGCCCAGAAAGCTCTTAACTCCTGACTTTTTTCTGCGGCTGGAGTTTTGTCGTTAGATGCTCACTTCAACCAAGACTCTAAATACCGGCGTTAGAAAGATCACATTGAAAAGATAGCATACGCAAATGGCGTAGGGGGATCTGCGGTATGGAAAAGTCGCAGCTGGAAAGTGAGCGTTAGACCCTTTCCTGACTGACTCTAAATACCAGCGGTAGCCCAAAACCAGCGTTAGGAGCCTCTAATGCTGGTTTTGACGGCTAACGCCAAACTCTAAATCTAGCTCTAAATCTAGCCGTATTAGACTAAAATTAAAATAACTACAAATTAAATAAATTAAATTACTCTTTAAAAAAATCCTAACACTACTGAAATAATTAAATCTACAGTTACAAAAAATTTAAAATACTAAATTACAAAATATAAAAAAATGCTAAATAATGAAAAATAACAAACAAAATTATCCAAAATAAAAATATTTACACCTAATTTAATACCCCTATCAAAATAAAAAGCCCCCCAAATAAAATAACACTAGCCTACAATAAACTACCAATAGCCTCTAAAAGGGCCTTTTGTAGGGCATTGCCCTAAATAAATAATTTCTTTTCAGTGAAAAAAATACGAAGACCCTCGAACAATAAAACCCACCACCCAACCAACCCCCCAAAATAAAAAAACTAACACTAAAAAAACCTAA
Organism: Bombina bombina; assembly: GCF_027579735.1. Taxonomy (NCBI): domain Eukaryota; kingdom Metazoa; phylum Chordata; class Amphibia; order Anura; family Bombinatoridae; genus Bombina; species Bombina bombina. The sequence continues at coordinate 251,514,491 of NC_069506.1, read as the reverse complement.
GCTACCCATTGCCCTAAAAAAGGGCATTTTTATGGGCATTGCCCTTAAAAGGGCATTCAGCTCTTGTTCTTGCCCGTAAAAGGGCATTCAGCTCTCTTAAGAAAGCCCAAAACCCAAATCTAAAAGAAAATCCCACCCAAAAAAAGTCTAAAAAACCCTAACACTAACTCCTGACAATCCACATACAGTTTTTGAAGTCCGGACATCCATCCTCAACCAAACGATGAGAAGTCTTCATCCAGGCAGGGAGGTCTTCATCCATTCAGGCGGCGTCTTCTATCGTCATCAAGGTGGCATCTTCTATCTTTATCCCAGCGGTGCGAGGGGGCTCCATCCTGAAGACATAGAGGCCCATTTATCAAGCTCTGTACGGAGCTTGAGGGCCCGTGTTTCTGGTGAGTCTTCAGACTCGCCAGAAACACAAGTTATGGAGCAGCGGTTATGGAGAAGCTCTCATCCAATTGATGTCTTTAGGATGGAGCCGCTTTGCGAGGCCAGGATGAAGATAGAAGATGCCGCCTGGATGAAGATAGAAGACACCGCCTGGATGGATGAAGACCTCGCCACCTGGATGAAGACTTCTCGCCACCTTGATGTCCAAACTTCAAAAACTGTAAGTAGATTGTTGGGGGTTAGTGTTAGGTTTTTGTGAACCTTTTTTGGGTGTTTTTTTTTAGATTATGGGTTTTGGCTTTATTAAAAGAGCTGAATGTCCTTTTAAGTGCAAGAAAAATAGATGAATACCCTTTTAAGGGCAATGCCCATACAAATGCCCTTTTCAGGGCAATGGGTAGCTTAGGATTTTTTGGAGTTAGGTTTTTTATTTTGGGGGGTTGGTTGGGCGGTGGGTTTTACTGTTGATTTCTTTAGAGCAATGCCCTACAAAAAGGCCCTTTTAGAGGCTATTGGTAGTTTATTGTAGGCTAGGGTTTTTTTATTTTGGGGGGCCCTTTTTATTTTGATAGGGCTATTAAATTTGGTGTAATTGTTTTTATTTTGGATAATATTGTTGTTGTTTTTCATAATTTAATATTTTGTTATTTTTTGTAATTTAGTATTTTTTTTTATTTAATATTTTTTTATTTTTTGTAACTGAAGATGTAATTATTTTTGAAGTGTTTTAATGAGTATTTTAATTGTAGTCTAATAGTTAGGTTAGGTTAATTTATAGAATATCTGTTAATGAAGATCACAAAAGAGGGCGCCTCTTAGTGGAATATTGCGAGTAGAACCAACAATAACATATCTTGTGATAGAAAGGAGCAGCACCAAATGTGCCAAGTGACGCAAGCTGAGATCTCACAGTTTCCCAGTGAATTGATCCTCAAGAGGTGTGCCAGGAAATGAGCCAATAAAGCTCAGGCTTCCATGAAGTTCAGCAAACTTTTATTAAAACCAATATTAAAAACCAATGGGTATGTACATTACCCAAAGTAATTAAAACAAAATTGGCAACAGATTGCAACACGTTTCTCAGCTTATAGCTAGCTGTTTCATCATGCCTCTGTTACTAACATGGAAACACTGGATTTTATACCTCTCCTACCTACTCCCTTAATTGGTACCTCCCATTCCCTGGCACACCTGGGCCTCCACATCCTCTTGAGGATCAGTTCGCAGGGAAACTGTGAGATCACAGCTTGATTTTCATTCACAGATATTCAGGATTTGCTGTTTTTTAAGGAGAAGAGCTGCCATGATTACAGACATTTATCTGTTGTTGGAGTACAATCCCACTATTACAGAAGACCATATTGGGATATTTCCTACTCACACAACGATACCTATTAAGGACTCAGATAAGACTTTTTATCAATTGTATATTCTACATTGGTTACACTGATTATCTTTGGTGTATATGTGGGAATCTGTAGATTTGTAGATTTTGTCATCAGACTTATCATCATATTTGTTTGCCTATACATTATCAGTAGATTTGTTCATTTGAACGCCACCTAGAGTTGGACACACTGGTGTCATCAACAGGATTTTGTGAGTTAAGTTAATTTATAGTTTTAATTTCACAGGTAAGATTTTATTTATTTTAAGATAGGGATCTTGTAATTTTAATGTAAAGTTAGGGGGTTGTTAGGTTTAGGGGTTAATAGTTTAATTTAGTTTTTGGCAATGTGGGGGGCTGGCAGTTTAGGGGTTAATAGTTTTATTTAGTGATAGTGATGTGGGAAGCCAGATGTTTAGGATTTAATAACTTTATTTAGTGACGGTGATGTTGGGGAGTGGCAGAATAGGGGTTTATATCTTTATTATAGTGTGGGCGATGTTCGGTGCAGGGGAATAGGGGATAATAACTTTATTATTGTGGCGGCTATATCGGGAGTGGCAGATTAGGGTTTCATAGATTTATTTTGGTGGCAGCAAAGTCGGGATGGCAGATGAGGGGTTACTAAGTTTATTTAGGTGATTAGGGGTGTTTAGACGTGGGGTTTATATTATACCTATTAACCCCTAATCTGACGCCCCCTATATCGCCGCCACCTATAATAAATGTATTAACCCCTATCTTGCCGATCCAGGACCCCGCCGCAACTAAATAAATTGTTTAACCCCTAAACTATCGCTCCCGGACCCCGCCGCAACTATAATAAATATGTTAGCCCCTAAACCACCGCTCCCGGACCCCGCCGCCACCTACATAATACCTATTCACCCCTATCCTGCCCCCCCTATACCACCACCACCTATAATACATTTATTAACCCCTATCCTGCCCCCCCTATACCACTGCCGCTGATTTAATCAGCCAATCAGATTGAAGTTCAATCCGATTGGCTGATTGGATTCTATCAGTCAATCGGAATTAAGGTAGGAAAAATCTGATTGGCTGATTGAATCAGCCAATCAGATTTTTCCTACCTTAATTCCGATTGAATCCTATCAGCCAATCGGAATTTGAGGGACTCCATCTTGGATGATGTCATTTAAAGGAACCGTCATTCGCCGTTAGTCCGTCGGCCAGGAAGGATGCTCCGCGCCGGAGGTCTTGAAGATGGAGCCACTCCTCGTTGGATGGATGAAGATAGAAGATGCCGCTTGGATGAAGATGTCTGCCGGTCTGGATGTCCTCTTCTGCCCGGAAAGGATGAAGACTTCTGCCGGTCCAGATGTCCTCTTCTGCCCGGATAGGATGAAGACTTCTGCCGGTCTGGATGTCCTCTTCTGCCCCATCGGATGAAGACTTCGGCCCGGCTGGGTGAAGACGACTCAAGGTAGGGAGATCTTCAGGGGGTTAGTGTTAGGTTTTTTTAAGGGGCTTTGGTGGGTTAGAGTAGGGGTATGTGGGTGGTGGGTTTTAATGTTGGGGGGTGTTGTATTGTATTTTACAGGTAAAAGAGCTGATTACTTTGGGGCAATGCCCCACAAAAGCCATTTTAAGGGCTGGTAAAAGAGCCGATTACTTTGTAATGTAGAATAGGGTAGGGACTTTTATTATTTTAGGGTTTTTTATTTTATTAGGGGGCTTAGATTAGGTGTAATTAGTTTAAAATTCTTGTAATATTTTTTTTATTTTCTGTAATTTAGTGTTTGTTTTTTTGTAATTTAGTTTAGTTTATTTAATTGTATTAAATTGTAGGTATTTGTAGCTAATTTATTTAATTAATTTAATGATAGTGTAGTGTTAGGTTTAATTGTAACTTAGGTTAGGATTCATTTTACAGGTAATTTTGTATTTCTTTTAGCTAGGTAGTTATTAAACAGTTAATAACTATTTAATAACTATTGTACCTAGTTAAAATAAATACAAAGTTACCTGTAAAATAAAAATAAATCCTAAAATAGCTACAATGTAATTATTAATTACATTGTAGCTATCATACGGCTAGATTTAGAGTTTGGCGTTAGCCGTCAAAACCAGCGTTAGAGGCAGACAGGAAAGGGTCTAACGCTAACTTTTGCAGTCGCGACTTTTCCATACCGCAGATCCCCTTACGTCAATTGTGTATCCTATCTTTTCAATGGGATCTTTCTAGCACCTGTATTTAGAGTCGTGGCTGAAGTGAGCGTTAGAAATCTAACGACAAAACTCCAACCGCAGAAAAAAAACAGGAGTTAAGAGCTTTCTGGGCTAATGCTGGCTGATCAGCCAATCAGATTGAGCTCGCATTCTATTGGCTGATTGGAACAGCCCATCGGATTGAACTTGAATCTGATTGGCTGATTCCATCAGCCAATCAGAATTTTCCTACCTTAATTCCGATTGGGTGATAGAATCCTATCAGCCAATCGGAATTCGAGGGACGCCATCTTGGATGACGTCCCTTAAAGGAACCGTCATTCGTCGGGAAGTCGTCGGTGAAGATGGATGTTCCGCGTCGGCGGGATGACCATGGATCCGGAAGAAAGAAGATTGAAGATGCCGCTTGATAGAAGACTTCAGCCCGATCATGGACCTCTTCAGCTCCGGCTTGGATGAAGACTTCAGTCGGATCATGGACATCTTCAGCCCCCCGCTTGGGCTTGGATCAAGACAACGTAGGCTCTTCTGGATCGATCGGTGAACCCGGCGTGGTGAAGACAAGGTAGGGAGATCTTCAGGGGCTTAGTGTTGGGTTTATTTAAGGGGGGTTTGGGATAGATTAGGGGTATGTGGGTGGTGGGTTGTAATGTTGGGGGGGTATTGTATGTTTTCTTTTTACAGGCAAAAGAGCTGAATTCTTTGGGGCATGCCCCGCAAAGGGCCCTGTTCAGGGCTGGTAAGGTAAAAGAGCGATTCTATTTTAATTTTAGAATAGGGTAGGGCATTTTTTTTATTTTGGGGGTCTTTGTTATTTTATTAGGGGGCTTAGAGTAGGTGTAATTAGTTTAAAATTGTTGTAATATTTTTCTGTTTGTAAATATTTTTTTATTTTTTGTACTTTAGTTAGTTTATTTCATTGTATTTATTTGTAGGTATTGTATTTAATTAATTTATTGGTAGTGTAGTGTTAGGTTTAATTCTAGATAATTGTAGGTAGTTTATTTAATTAATTTATTGATAGTGTAGTGTTAGGTTTAATTGTAACTTAGGTTAGGATTTATTTTACAGGTAATTTTGTAATTATTTTAACTAGGTAACTATTAAATAGTTATTAATTATTTAATAGCTATTGTACCTGGTTAAAATAATTACAAAGTTGCCTGTAAAATAAATATTAATCCTAAAATAGCTACAATATAATTATAATTTATATTGTAGCTATATTAGGGTTTATTTTACAGGTAAGTATTTAGCTTTAAAAAGGAATAATTTATTTAATAAGAGTTAATTTATTTCGTTAGATTTCAATTATATTTAAGTTAGGGGGGTGTTAGTGTTAGGGTTAGACTTAGCTTTAGGGGTTAATACATTTATTATAGTAGCGGTGTGGTCCGGTCGGCAGATTAGGGGTTAATAATTGTAGGTAGGTGGAGGCGACGTTGGGGGCGGCAGATTAGGGGTTAATAAATATAATATAGGGGTCGGCTGTGTTAGGGGCAGCAGATTAGGGGTACATAGGTATAATGTAGGTTGCGGCGGTGTACGGAGCGGCAGATTAGGGGTTAAAAAAATATGCAGGTGTCAGCGATAGCGGGGGCGGCAGATTAGGGGTTAATAAGTATAAGGTTAGGGGTGTTTAGACTCGGGGTACATGTTAGGGTGTTAGGTGCAGACTTAGGAAGTGTTTCCCCATAGGAAACAATGGGGCTGCGTTAGGAGTTTAACGCTGCTTTTTTGCAGGTGTTTTTTTCAGCTCAAACTGCCCCATTGTTTCCTATGGGGGAATCATGCACAAGCACGTTTTTGAAGCTGGCCGCGTCCGTAAGCACCGCTGGAATCGAGAGTTGCAGTGGCGGTAAATTATGCTCTACGCTCCCTTTTTGGAGCCTAACGCACTGAAAACCCAGCCATTCTGTGAACTCTAAATACCAGCGGTATTTAAAAGGTGCGGCAAAAAATAAAACAGCGTTAGCTACGCGGGTCGTTACCGACAAAACTCTAAATCTAGCCGTTAGGGTTTATTTTACAGGTAAGTATTTAGTTTTAAATAGGAATAATTTATTTAATTATAGTGTAGTGTTTGTAACTTAGGTTAGGGTTTATTTTACAGTTAAGTTTGTCTTTATTTTAACTAGGTAGCTATTAAATAGTTAATAACTATTTAATAACTATTGTACCTAGTTAAAATAAATACAAACTTGCATGTAAAATAAAAATAAATCCTAAAATAGCTACAATGTAACTATTAGTTATATTGTAGCTAGCTTAGGGTTTATTTTATAGGTAAGTATTTAGTTTTAAATAGGATTAATTTAGTTAATTTAGTTAATAATAGTAATATTATTTAGATTTATTTAATTAATATTTAAGTTAGGGGGGTGTTAGGGTTAGACTTAGGTTTAGAGGTTAATAATTTTATTATAGTGGCGGCGGTATAGGGGGGCAGGATAGGGGTTAATAAATTTATTATAGTTGGCGGCAGTATAGGGGGGGCAGGATAGGGGTTAATAGGTATTATGTAGGTGCCGGGGGGGTCCGGGAGTGGCGATTTAGGGGTTGACATTTTTATTATAGTGCAAAATTATATAACATTATATAAGCCAAACATTTTAAAAAATAATTTCCCCTATTAATTTAAAAAAAAAAAAAAAAAGCTGTTTTACAGACCTGCTCTCTGTACTCTGCTGAGCGGGTCTGTTATATTTACTCAGCGCATCGGGCCAGCTGTATAGTCACAGCCCGACCAGAACGTTTTTTTCAGTCAGCAGGACCACATTATTATGACTTCCCTCCCTCACTCCTGCAGGCATCATGGAATAGCAATCCCCAATAATGCTAAAATAAACTATTAACCCATTATGTGCCCTCACACTCAGCTCAACCTGAAATATTAACCCCTAATCTGACATAATCAGATGACCTAGCCTATTAACCCCTACACTACCCCAGCCCCCCAATGCTGTAAGCCCCTTAACCTATTAACCACTAATTCACCACAACCCCACCGCAATCTACTCCTACACTACTTTTACCTAACACCTAACCCCCAGCCTCTAAGATAACACTAACACTAAATTCACTAAAAAATAACAAAACCTAACACGAAACAGGAAAAAAAACACAACACTATCAAAAATGAAAACCCACAGTTACTCCTATTCTAAAACTAAGGTCTCGTTTAAAAAAACACCCCAAAATAAAAAACACTATGCTAACACTAAAAGTTACTATAACAATAGCCTTTAGAAGGGCTTTTTGTAGGGCATTTCCCTAAAGTGACAGCTCTTTTTCACATTAAAACTACAAATCAATTCTACGATAAAAGTAACCCCCCCCCCCCAAAAAAAAAAGAAGCCTAATCTAAAAAAAAAAAAAAAAAAAACTAAAAAATAACCCTATCCTAAAAAAATATTGTCCTGAAATGGACATTTGATAGGGCATTGCCCTTAGGTGGACATTTGGTAAGGCAGTGCTCTAAAGAAGTTACAGCTCTTTTGCTGCCCAAAAAAAGTAAAAACCTATTCTAAAAAAAAACCTTAATCTCAAAAAGGTTACCCTGAAAAGGGCATTTGGTAAGGCATTGTGGTAAAGTGACTAAAATGATTTTAAGCTCTTTTTGAAAAAGAAAAAAAAAAAATCAAACCTCATTCTAAAAAAAATCTTAATTAAAAAAAACTAAAATAAAAAAATAAACTAATCTTAAAAATAAAAAATCCACCTGAAAAAAATTCTTATGCTATACCACAAAAGTTTGTACTCACCAACTTGACTCCGGTGGTGCTCTTCGTCTTTCTTCATGGCAGTTGTCCTGCAGGGAGGTTCCCTTCATGGCGGCAGCCCTCATCCATCTTTTGTCGTCCATTTTCTTCCTTGTTATTCCATCTTCCACACAATGCCTATCTTCTTTTTATCTTCTTATCTTGTGGAAGACACCATCTTCATGCGAACACTGCCGCACACTGAAACTTGAATGCAAGGTTCCTCCTTACATAAGTGTGCCCTTGCATTTCTATTGGCATTTCTGTTAGCATTTCTATTGGCTGATTTTTGAAGTCTTAGTCCAATCAACCAATAGAAAAAGCTTTCATTCAATTTGCGTGAGTAGAAAGGTGTGTATCATGGGTGTTTGCGCACAAGAAAGTAAATACGATTGCTAGAGCGCAATTAAAGTTAACGTGCATCGGGATAACGTTTCCTCAGAGCTCTGGTTAACAGTTTTGTAAAACAAAAAGGTTACAAAACAAAACACATCAAAAATACATTTAAAGGTATAATTACACTCTTAATAACACCATTTAATAAAAATTATTAAAACTAAATATTGCACAAAAAAGTTATAAGAGCCCAAAGATATGAGGTCTCGGGTGTTAGAGAGGCAGTCCTTTAACATAGAAATACATACATATACATCTAAATATGTATATGTATGTCTATCCGTGTGTACAGATGTATTTTATGCATATATGTATATATATATATATATATATATATATATAAAAAATAAAAAAATAAAAAAGTGTATATATGTATTGATAGACAAATATACACATATAAACACCTAAATACATATGCAATGGAGCCCTTTACAGTCAAGTAGATGAAAACATGAAAAAGCATATTTATTCAATATCCATTTTTAATAAAATTGTATACTGTGTATTTACTGTTTATATTTGGCATTCCAATGTTCTGCACAAAGCAGAATATGTTCTATGTATTTATAAATATATATTCCTATATATATATATCTGTATATATGCATACCTATATATAATCATGTGTGTGTGTATACTATATATATATATATATATATATATATATATATATATATATATACATATAGTTATAGATATATATTGTACCAAATTGTTATTCGATATATGTAGAATTATTATAAATAGAACATATTCTGCTTCATCAATTTTCCTAATAAAATAAAAAAGGGGTGTAAATTTTCTTGATAATATTACAGTTTTGTGCATATTGTCTACTCTAAGTGGCAATAAAATGTACCTAGGAAACATTTTTTTTATGAAACAGCTTCCTTGTCTTTATCTTTTAAAAGTGTATTTAATTCTACTGTAGATTCATTGACTATTTGTTTATTGTCTGGCAAGGAAAAAATAATTGATCTAAGATTTCTTCACCTACCTAAACAAGAATGATATCAAATTTATATTTTACCTAAGAAAGCTCAGATATCAATATTCCTTTTTAGACTTAGTTCTGACTAATCATACAACAAAGAAAATTATAGTCATTGAGACATTTAGAAAACCTGTTGCAGGGAGTACTATACTGAGAGATAATTCTCATCATCTTTATCATCTCAAATAAACAATATCAAAAGGTCAAATTATCAGGTTGAGATGTATATAAAAAAAAATAATCTTCCTGGTGTTATAGGGACTTTGTCATTTTATTTGTCTGAGCTTCCATGTTTGAGACACATTTGAAGGTTCAAATGAAGTAACACTCAAGTTGTCTGTAGTTATTTTACTTGTAGATATTTTACATGTCATTCTTTGTAGTGCAGTCATCCCCATTATTTTCTCCATATGAGTCCCCAATGGGTGTAGAAGATTTAGGAGTTTCATATGAAGTATTACCGTCAAAACTAGAGATAGTACTGAGCAATGAGCAGCGGACTATTGTTAACTAACAGTCATCGATCTCGCTGCTCATCGGCTTATTCACAGCTTTCTTGGTACCCTGTCACTAAGCACCCACACTATACTATACTGTTTTACCCCCTATACCGCCGCTCCCGGAGCACACAACAACTAAATAAAGTTATTAATCCCTAAACAGCCGTTCCCGGACCCCGCCGCACCTAAATAAAGTGTTTAACCCCTAAACCGCCGCTCACGGACCCAGCCGCCACCTACATTAAATTTATTAACCCCTAATCTGACCCCTCTATACTGCCGCCGCCTACATTAAATTTATTAACCCCTAAACCTAAGTCTAACCCTAACCCTAACACCCCCTAACTTAAATATAATTGAAATTAATCTAAATAAATATTCTTATCATGAAATAAATTATACCTATAAGAATATTAAGAATTTAAGAATAAATACTTACCTAGAAAATAAACACTAAGCTAGCTACAATGTAACTAATAGTTACATTGTAGCTATTTTAGGATTTATTTTTATTTTACAGGCAACTTTGTATTTATTTTAACTAGGTACAATAGTTATTAAATAGTTATTAACTATTTAATAACTATCTAGTTAAAATAAATACAAAAGTACCTGTAAAATAAAACCTAACCTAAGTTACAATTACACCTAACACTACATTATAATTAAATTAATTCCCTAAATTAAAATAAATTATTACAATTAAATAAAATTAACTAAAGTACAAAAACAAACAAACACTAAATTACAGAAAATAATAAAATAATTACAAGAATTTTATTCTAATTACACCTAATCTAATCCCCCTAGTAAAATAAAAAAGCCCCCCAAAATAATAAAAATACCTACCTTATACTAAATTACAAATAGCCCTTAAAAGGGCCTTTTGCGGGGCATTGCCCCAAAGTAATCAGCTCTTTTACCTGAAAAAAAAAAATACAATACCCCCCAACATTACAAACCACCACCCACACACCCAACCCTACTCTAAAATCCACCCTTAATAAAACCTAACACTACTCCCTTGAAGATCACCCTACCTTGACAAGTCTTCACCCAACCGGGCCGAAGTCCTCAACGAAGCCGGGCGAAGTCTTCATCCAGCCGGGCAGAAGAGGTCATCCAGATGGGCAGAAGTCTTCATCCAGGCGACATCTTCTATCTTCATCCATCCGACGAGGAGCGGCTCCTTCTTGAAGACATCCGATGCGGAGCATCCATCCAGACCGACGACTACCCAATGAATGACGGTTCCTTTAAATGACGTCATCCAAGATAGAATTCTATCAGCCAATCGGAATTAAGGTAGGAAAAATCCTATTGGCTGATGCAATCAGCCAATAGGATTGAGCTTGCATTCTATTGGCTGTTCCAATCAATTTTTCCTACCTTAATTTCGATTGGCTGATAGAATTCTATCAGCCAATTGGAATTCAAGGGACGCCATCTTGGATGACATCACTGAGAGCGAAGTGGCTTCCCTTTTGTCTTCCTCTCACCTCACTACCTGCCCACTTGACCCTATTCCTTCACATCTAATTCCCTCTCTGTCTCCCACCCTCACTCCGGTTCTTACTCACATATTCAATTTATCCCTTTCTACCGGCTCATTCCCTGCCTCCTTCAAACATGCAAAGGTCACCCCCATCCTTAAAAAAACCTCCCTTGATCCTAACTCCCCTGCAAACTACTGCACCATATCACTGCTCCCGCTAGCTTCAAAATTACTTGAAAAACTAATTTTCAATCGCCTAACCCAAATCCTGTCCTCCAACTCATTGCTCGCCCCCTGGAATCTGGCTTCCGTCCCCAACACTCAACTGAGACTGCCCTCACCAAGGTTACTAATAATCTCCTTTCTCCTAAAAACAAAGGCTACTACTCTATACTCATCTTACTGGACCTCTCTGCTACCTTTGACACTGTTGACCATCCCCTTCTCCTACAGACTCTCCGATCTCTTGGGGTCTGTGACACTGCCCTCTCCTGGATTCACTCTTATCTCTCTAACAGATCCTTCTCCATCTCTTCTGCTGGTGACTCCTCCTCTCTTTTGCCTCTGTCTGTTGGAGTACCTCAAGGCTCTGTCCTGGGTCCTCTACTCTTCTCTATTTACACTTCTTCACTGGGTAAACTTATCAACAGCTATGGCTTCAGCTATCATCTCTATGCTGACGATACCCAGATCTACCTTTCCACCCCTGCACTCTCTCCTTCTGTCTGCACTTTTCTCACATCAGCGACTGCTTATCTGGCATTTCCTCCTGGATGGCCTCTCACCACCTAAGTATAAACATGTCCAAGACCGAACTACTTCTAATTCCCCCCTCTAACTCTACTCCAGTTTCTAATTTTTCCATCACTGTTGACGGCACCACTATCTCCCCATCACCCCAAGTCCGCTGCCTTGGAGTCACGCTTGATTTAAATCTGTCCTTCATTTCCCACATCCAATTGCTCTCTTCATCCTGCCGCAACCACCTATGCAATATGCACAACATTTGTCCGTTTCTAAGTGCTGAAACTACTAAACAGCTAATCCACTACCTGGTAATTTCCCGACTTGACTACTGTAACAACTTACTAAATGGCCTCGCTCTCTCCCACCTCTCTCCCCTCCAATCCATCCTAAATGCATCTGCCAGACTAATCCAACTCTCTCGACGCTCTGTTTCTGCTGCACCTCTCTGTGAGTCCCTTCACTGGCTCCCCATTTACAACAGAGTTACATTAAAAATTCTCACCCTGACCTACAAACCCCTAACCAATGCTGCCCCACCCTACCTGTCCTCACTTATCAACAAATACACTCCTGCCCGCCCCTAAGATCCAATAATGACTTGCTTCTTGCATCCTCTATCATCACCTCCTCTCATGCTAGACTACAGGACTTCTCTCGTGCGGCACCAACCCTCTGGAACGCACTTCCTCATGCTGTCAGACTTGCCCCTAACCTCTCCTCCTTTAAACGTTCCCTAAAGACCTTTCTGTTCAAGGAAGCTTATCACCCAACTTATTAACATACTAACTTCACTTAACTAACAGCTGCCCTCTATCTCGTCACTAATATAATTCTCACCTTTGCAGTCCCCACCTCCTGTTTCCCATCCTACCCATCTAGATTGTAAGTTCCCACAGTAATAGGGCCCTCAATTCCCCCTGTTTTTGTCTGTAAAATTTTGTCTTATCGTATTGTTTCTCCATTTTACTGTTATCCTTGTACCCATGGGCAGCGCTGCAGAATCTGTTGGTGCTTTATAAATAAAGAATAATAATAATTGCAAAATCATTGTTTAGTTACGTATATTGCCTCAATGCTTCATTTTCAGATTGATAACTGTCTGTTCTGTCTTACTTTCAGATATTAAAAAAAAAATTGCCTGTACCTTACACAATGAGAGATATGTGTGCCTTATTCCAAGATGGCTATTTGTGTTCTGTGTGTGTTCTGTATGTGCTCTTCAAGATAGCTGTTTGTAGCTTATATCTAGATGGAAGCCTACGGTGCCTGCACGTTACTCTAAGATGACTGTGTCTGCCTTAATCGTGATAGAAAAGTAACTGTGTTTTATCCAAGGTGTCCTTAAAGGGATAGAAAATTAATATGTGTATGTGTGCATTTCAATTTTAAATAGTAGAATTTTTGCAATATAATTCTATTAGCAAAAATGCTTCTAGTAAAAGTTATTACTGGTCATTAGCAGCATACGCATATATGCTTTGAGGGCTTGTGCATCAGTATTCAAACCCCACACCTTCTCAGACAGTCAGCATGGGACACAACACACACCATCACCAGGTCTCTGAGTTGGAATACTGATGTACAGGCTCTCACAGCATATGTGCGTATGCCACTGAGAAAGAGTAATAACTTTTACTGTAAGCATTTTTTATAATTGAAGTATATTGCAATAATGCTTCTATTTAACATTTAAATGTGCCCATGCATACTTCAATCTTGACTTTTCTATCTCTTTAAATCTATATAGTAGTCTGTGCCATTTACCAAAAATCTATATAGTAGTCTGTGCCATTTACCTGCAGGTTCGCCAGAAACAGTAGCTATGAAGCAGCGGTCTAAAGACCGCTGTTACATAACTCTGTCTGCCTGCTCTGAGCAGGAATCGCCACAATTCAACCCGTTCGAGTACGATTGGGTCGATTGACACCTCCCTGCTGGTGGCCCATTTGCCGCGAGTCTGCAAGGGGTGGTGTTGCACCAGCAGCTCTTGTGAGCTGCTGGTGCAATGCTGAATACGGAGAGTGCATTGCTCTCCGCATTCAGCGAGGTCTTGCGGATCTGATCTGCACTGTCGGATCAGGTCCGCAAGACTTTGATACATAGGCCCCATAGACTATATTTAGATCATAATCCTAACAGTCTCTCTGATATGTTTGTTTTAAATTTTGTAAGCTCATCGTCTACCTTCTTAAGAGTCTCCTCAAGCTGTTTTTGGTAATCAGCATACTTAGCATTTATATTTTGATATTTTTTCTTTTAACTAGTTGATTTCCAAATTCAGAAGTTTCTGATCTTTCTCTTTGTTCCACAATAACGGTTTAAATAAGTGTCACAGAACACTGACAGAATCAGTGACTAGAATCTAGATAATTATACAACTACAAGAGTAAAAATGTTAGCAGGGTACAAACAAAACATCTTTTTATGGAATGTTCTCTGCCATGTTTATATCCCGCTAATGTTTTTAACTCTTGTATTTCAATAAAATACTCTTAACCATCTTATTCTCCTGACCCTTTGCATTTATCTTGATGCAGCTCTAATTTCCTGCTGTGCCATATAGAAAATCTTCAGAGGATTTGTCTTGAGCTGCCTGTGACAGGCATAGAGAATTAAAAACATATAATACATATAATATATTTCATTATAATTATATTTTAATATTTTAACCCCTTAGTGACCAGACCATTTTTTCAATTTTCTTACCATAAATGACCAGGGCTGTTTTTACATTTTTGCAGTGTTTGTGTTTTGCTGTAATTTTCCTCTTACTCATTTACTGTACCCACACATATGATATACCATTTTCTCACAATTTAATGGACTTTGTAAAGATATCATTATTTTCATCATATCATATAAATTACTATAAAAAATTATAAAATATGATTACAAAAATAAAAACATTTTTTTTTCTAACTTTGACCCCAAAATCTGTTACACATCTACAATCACCAAAAAACACCCATGCTAAATAGTTTCTAAATTTTGTCCTAAGTTTAGAAATACCCAATGTTTACCCCCTTAACCCCTTAAAGGACTGGGCATTTCAGACCAAGAGGCATATTTATCAAATGTCTGTCGGACCTGATCCGACAGTGCGGATCAGGTCCGACAGACATCGCTGAATGCGGAGAGCAATACGCTCTCTGTATTCAGCATTGCATCTTGTGAGCTGCTGGTGCAACGTCACCCCCTGCAGTCTCGCGGCCAATGGGCCACCAGCAGAGAGGTGTCAATCAACCCGATCGTACTCGATCGGGTTGAATTGTGGCGATTCCTGTCCGCCTCATCAGAGCAGGCGGACAGGGTTATGGAGCAGCTGTCTTTAGACCGCTACTTCATAACTGCTGTTTCTGGCAAATCTGAAGACTGGCCAGAAACACGGGCCCACAAGCTCCATCCGGAGCTTGATAAATGGGCCTCTAAAACTTTCCCAAAAGACCAGAGTATTTTTAGCATTCTTGCTATCATTCCATTTAAACAGAAATAGAGCCTTTTTTATTTTTACCTATCAAATCTATATATATATATATTTTAGTAGACTACCCAAAGTATTGATCTAGGCCCATTTTGGTATATTTCATGCCACCATTTCACCGCCAAATGTGATCAAATAAAAAACAATTGTTAACTTTTTCACAAACTTTAGGTTTCTTACTGAAATGATTTACAAACAGCTTGTGCAATTATGGTACAAATGGTTGTAAATGCTTCTCTGGGATCCTCTTTGTTCAGAAACAGCAGACATTTATGGCTTTGGCATTGCTTTTTGATAATTAGAAGGCTGCTAATTGCAGCTGTGCATCACACTTGTATTATGTCCAGCAGTGCAGTTAATTAGGTAGCTTGTAGGGTTAATATTAGCTTTAGTGTAGAGATTAGCCTCCAACCTGACACATCCCAACTCCTGATCCCTCACTGATCCCTCTTAAACAGCTCTCTTTCCTCTCCCACACCCCAATGATCACCCCCATCTTAAAGTGAATGAAAAGTCAGTATGCTCTGTAAAGTTCGCATTCAAAAATAACAGCAGTTTAATTCATCATTTTTTTAATACATTTTTAATTACCTATTAATTTTTGTTTATATTGTTGCGATCGTAATTAGAATCCTCCTCCCGCCATTTCGGATTATTGATTGACATGGTAGGCTCGATCATGTCAACCAATAATTGTATTCCCCCGGGGGGACCAAACCCCTTTTGCTGAAGCCACGCGTCCGTATTGCGGTTGCGTTAGACAGCCCTTCTGACAATGATCTCTGACGCTTGTGCACATTTCACGCATGCGCAATTTCACAGTTATCGGACTTAGTAATTTATTCTTGAAGTTTTGGAGCACTAAGTAGGTAGCATTGTAGGGACAATGGGATGCTGATGTACTGTACACAATGATAGTATTCAGTGAATGTATTCATTCATTGAATACTATGTTGCCAGACATCTGCATCAGCGTTTAACGCATGCGGGGTGGTTCTCATCGCCGGGAGCGCGCATTGCCACTACGTAAATAGCATGTGGGATCGCTGTTTACGTAGGATTGAATAAGATCAGGAAGTTGCGGGTGGGAGGAGCTGGTAAATACAACTGACGAAAGTTAGTATTATAAATATAACATTTATTGTACATTTTTTTTAAAAATAAAGTGGCGGTTTGATTAATATAGTAATAAGCAATTGACAGATACTTTCATATCAGCAAAAATTTACATTCACTTTAAGGGACCCATTTATCAAGCTCTGAGCAGAGCTTGTGGCCGCCTGCTCTGATGAGGCGGACAGGAATCGCCGGAAATCAACCCGATCGAGTAAGATCGGGTTGATTGACACCCCCCTGCTGGCGGCCCATTGGCCGCGAGTCTGCAGGGGGTGGCGTTGCACCAGCAGCTCTTGTGAGCTGCTGGTGCAATGCTGAATACGGAGAGCGTATTGCTCTCCGCATTCAGCGAGGTCTTGCGTACCTGACCACACTGTCGGATTAGGTCCGCAAGACCTTTGATAAATAGACCCCTTTGTACTGGAAGAAAGTCTGCCAATATAAAAACAAAAGTTTTTGGATTTTTTATAGTTTTCTTAAATATATTTTCTACAGTGTAAGATCCCCCTTACCTCCTATCTCCCTGATCTCCCCCAAACGGCTCTTTAACCCTCCCCCCCAACTATTTGTCACCAACGTAGGTACTGCTGTCTCACAGTACCCAGTTTGCAGTAATTTAATTTTTTAAAATGTATTTATTTTTTAAAATCTAATATTTTCTATAGTGTAGTTGCCCCCCTTATTATCCTCCCCCTCCCAAATCCCTTTCCCTCATCAAATCCCACATAGTATCCACCTCATTGCCCCTCCTCCCCCTTCCTCCTTCCCCCTCACTGCCGCAGCGGCTCAATTTTTTTTTTTACTTGCCTGTAGCATGGCGTAGCTGTCCCAACCGCTCCCACCCTCCTTTCATCCCCCTCCAGCGATGGGCCGCCCACCCACCTTCCTCCTAACCCTCCCACACCACCAACTATCAGCACCATCACTGGCCATTGCAGAGAGGGCCACAGAGTGGCCCTCTCTGCATCGGTAACTGCCTAAAGGGTATTGCACAATGCCTCAATATCAAGGCATCGCTGCAATACCCTGAGAGTGGCTGGAAATGTTGCAATCGCTTCCAGCGCTCAATTTGACAGAGGACATGCCAGGTATGTCCATGGTCGTTAACTGCCATTGTTTGTAGGATGTACTTGGCACGTCCTTGGTCGTTAAGGGGTTACATTTATTATTTTATTAACCCACATTGAAGATAGCAATTTGTTATGTGCGCTAATCTTACCTTGTTAGTCCTAAATTGCAATCCCCAATGCACGTTACACATATTTTACATTCCTATGTTTTTCACATAGAAAATATTGTACTTTTTATTATTTTTTTATATACATATATATATATTATACTGTGCATGTAAAATACAAATTTATACCTTTATAGCTATAAGAATAGATACATAGGTATAGCTATATGTATGTATATATATATATATATATATATATATATATATATATATAATGTGACATTTTCATAACTCCTTTAGGGTTACCATACGAGTATAGGTATTAGTTCATTTTTTTGTTTGCTAGCTTCATTTACTTCTATGGTGAGAAGAAGTCAAAACGGTTGCGATAATTTGTTAGAGTGTTTTCAGTTTCACTCTCACACCAATGTTTTACTTTCAACTGCTTTGTATGTTATCACCCAACGTGCGTGCAAGAAGCTTCAGTCTAGAAAAATGTATGCTCGGGCAAGAGCATTAAATTGTGCTCCTTTTGTAATCTAGCCCTATGTTGGTTATTAATAGATATTGTTTACAATTTTGGCAAAGAAAACAAGACAAAAGAATAGTACAGAGGGCACAGAAATACAGGTGTTTTAATTTTATACATTTTAACATTATCTATACGGTATGTAGTAGGGAATAGAGGAATGCGGTTTCTACTTACTTTAAGCAACACAAAGCTTAATATTCTCCAGACATGGTGTATTATGTGAGCATTAAATTTGTATAAATGGAAAATAATAGGCAAAATAAAGATACTTTTTTTTAAAGAATATATAGATTATACAAAAAGGCAGCTATATAATAAATATACTCAGAAATAAATCTTATTAAACTAATACAAGTTTATATATTTTTTCTTGTGCAAACAATAGAACCCCAAATAGAACTTTCAAAGCAAAATATAATATATGACTTGGTTATAAAATCATAAACAGACATCAAATTGTGCTCTAAAATGTTCTACCCTTTAATGTGTTCCCAATGATCCATTTTACCTGCTGGATTGTGATTAATTGTGATTGTTTATTTTACTTGTGTAACTTTAAATAGCTACTTTTGCCTGTAGTAACCCCATCTACACTGAAAATATGAGTAAGAAATGTTTTCTCTGTAGAAAAATGATGTAAAGGGAATACAATAGTACTGTTTACCAGTAGGAGTATGAGGAACAGATAGATTTTGTATGTGAAATAGCTGATCGTGCTTATTCAACCTCCCCAAGCCATGAATTATGGTGCGGTATGGCTATACCGCTGAAAAATTGGCCATTGCGTGTGGAATGGCAGGTCTCCCATAGTAGAAGTTATGGCGGTAAAGCTATAACGCAAGCGTTTTAGCCTGTAATGCAACAATCCATTCCGCACTCAAAAAATGACGTTTGAGTGCAGGATTTTCGATGGAGCCATTATACAAGTTGTTCGGGCAGGCTATAACGCTAGCATTAAAGCTTATACTGCCATGATCTATTCCGCGATCTGAGACGAGTAGTTATGGATTTTGCAAAACAAAAATGTTTCACAAAACTCATAACTAAAATGTTACAAAGTAAACTAACACCCAAAAACAACCTATTAACCCCTAAACCGCCACCCTCCTGCAATGCAAATGCTATAGTAAACGTATTAACCCCTAAACCGCCAGCCCCCCACATCGCCAACACTATAATAAAACTATTAACCCCTAAACCGCTGGTCCCGCACATCGCTAATAATAAACTAAACATATTAACTACTAAACTACTGCCCCCCCGCATTGCAACACTAAATTAAACAATTAACCCCTAAAACCTAACACCCCCTAACTTTAAATTAAACTTACAATATAATAATCTTTAAAAAAATAAAAACTTACCTGTGGAATAAAAAAAAAAAAAAGTTTAAACTATAAATTATACTATAAATCGGAATTAAGGTAGGAAAATTCTGATTGGCCGATGGAATCAGCCAATCAGATTCAAGTTCAATCCGATTGGCTGATCCAATCAGCCAATCAGATTGAGCTTGCATTCTATTGGCTGATCGGAACAGCCAATAGAATGCAAGCTCAATCTGATTGGCTGATTCCATCAGCCAATCAGAATTTTACTACCTTAATTCCAATTGGCTGATAGAATCCTATCAGCCAATCGGAATTCGAGGGACGCCATCTTAGATGACGTCATTTAAAGGAACCGTCATTCGGCGAGTAGGTGTCGGTAGAAGAGGATGGATCCACGTCGGCTGGAAGAAGATGGCTCCACTCCGCTCCAGATGGATGAAGATAGAAGATGCCGCTTGGATGAAGATGTCTACCGGTCCGGATGTCCTCTTCTGCCCGGATAGGATGAAGACTTCTGCCGCTCCGGATGTCTTCTTTTGGTCCATCGGTGCCCGGTTGGGTGAAGACGACTCAAGGTAGGGAGATCTTCAGGGGCTTAGTGTTAGGTTTATTTAAGGGGGGTTTGGGTTAGATTAGGGGTATGTGGGTGGTGGGTTGTAATGTTGGGGGGGTATTGTATTTTTCTTTTACAGGCAAAAGAGCAGAATTCTTTGGGGCATGCCCCGCAAAAGGCCCTTTTAAGGGCTGGTAAGGTAAAAGAGCTTTTCTATTTTTATTTTAGATAGGGTAGGGCATTTTTTATTTTGGGGGGCTTTGTTATTTTATTAGGGGGCTTAGAGTAGGTGTAATTAGCTTAAAATTGTAATCTTTTTCTAATGTTTGTAAAAAAAAAAATTTTTTTTTGTAACTTAGTTCTTTTTTTATTTTTTGTACTTTAGTTAGTTTATTTAATTGTATTTATTTGTAAGTATTTGTATTTAATTAATTTAATGATAGTGTAGTGTTAGGTTTAATTGTAGGTAATTGTAGGTAATTGTTGGTAGTTTATTTAATTAATTTATTGATAGTGTAGTGTTAGGTTTAATTGTAACTTAGGTTAGGATTTATTTTACAGGTAATTTGTAATTATTTTAACTTGGTAGCTATTAAATAGTTATTAACTATTTAATAGCTATTGTACCTAGTTAAAATAAATACAAAGTTACCTGTAAAATAAATTTTAATCCTAAAATAGCTACAATATAATTATTATTTATATTGTAGCTGTATTAGGGTTTATTTTACAGGTAAGTATTTAGCTTTAAATAGGAATAATTTATTTAATAAGATTTATTTTATTTTGTTACATAAAAATTATATTTAACTTAGGGGGGTGTTAGGGTTAGGGTTAGACTTAGCTTTAGGGGTTAATACATTTATTAGAGTAGCGGCGAGGTCCGGTCGGCAGATTAGGGGTTAATACTTGAAGTTAGGTGTCGGTGATGTTAGGGAGGGCAGATTAGGGGTTAATATTATTTATTATAGGGTTTTTGAGGCGAGAGTGAGGCGGAGCGGATTAGGGGTTAATAACTTTATTATAGTAGCGGTGAGGTCCAGTCGGCAGATTAGGGGTTAATAAGTGTAGGTAGGTGGCGGCGACATTGGGGGCGGCAGATTAGGGGTTAATAAATATAATATAGGGGTCGGCGGTGTTAGGGGCAGCAGATTAGGGGTACATATTGATAACGTAGGTTGCGGCGGTGTACAGAGCGGCAGATTAGGGGTTAATAGTATAATGCAGGAGTCAGCGATAGTGGGGGCGGCAGATTAGGGGTTAATAAGTGTAAGGTTAGGGGTGTTTAGACTCGGGGTACATAGGAAGTGTTTCCCCGTAGGAAACAATGGGGCTGGGTTAGGAGCTGAACGCTGCTTTTTTGCAGGTGTTAGGTTTTTTTTCAGCTCAAACGGCCCCATTGTTTCCTATGGGGGAATCATGCAGGAGCACGTTTTTGAAGCTGGCCGTGTCCGTAAGCACCGATGGTATTGAGAGTTGCAGTGGCGGTAAATATGCTCTACGCTCCCTTTTTGGAGCCTAACGCAGCCCTTCTGTGAACTCTAAATACCAGCGGTATTTAAAAGGTGCGGGAGAAAAAAAGCATGCGTAGCTAACGCACCCCTTTGGTCGCAGAACTCTAAATCTAGCGGTTTGTATTTATTTTAGCTAGGTAGTTATGAAATAGTTAATAACTATTTAGTAACTATTCTACCTAGTTAAAATAAATACAAACTTGCCTGTAAAATAAAAATAAAACCTAAGCTAGATACAGTGTAACTATTAGTTATATTGTAGTTAGCTTAGGGTTTATTTTTTAGGTAAGTATTTAGTTTCAAATAGGAATTGTTTAGTTAATAGTAGGTTTTCTTTAGATTTATTTTAATTATATTTAAGTTAGGGGGTGTTAGGGTTAGACTTAGATTTAGGGGTTATTAAATTTAGTATAGTGGCGCCGACGTTGGGGGCGGCAGATTAGGGGTTAATTAATGTAGGTAGGTGGCGATATTAGGGACAGCAGATTATGGGTTAATAATATTTAAATAGTGTTTACGATGCGGGAATACAGCGGTTTAGGGGTTAATATGTTTATTCTAGTGGCGGTGATGTCCGGAGCGGCAGATTAGGGGTTAATAATTTTATTTTAGTGTTTGCGATGTGGGAGGGCCTCGGTTTAGGGGTTAATAGGTAGTTTATGGGTGCTAGTGTACTTTTTAGCACTTTAGTTATGAGTTTTATGCTATGGCTTTGTAGTGTAAAACTCATAACTACTGACTTTAGAATGCGTTACGAATCTTGCAATATAGGCTGTACCGCTCACTTTTTGGCCTAAAAAAAAAAAAGTTTGTAATACCGGCGCAATGGAAGTCCCATTGAAAAAAGACTAAAAAGTTAATTTGCGGTACGGCCAAAAAAGTGTGCATGACAGCTGTACCTACAAGACTCATAATAGCAGCAGTAGTAAAAAAGCAGCGTTATGAGGCTTAACGTTGCTTTTTTACTCATAACGCAAAACTCATAATCTAGCTGTAAGTACCCTAACCTAACACCCCCTAACTTAACACCCCCTAACCTAACACCCCCTTATATTAATCCCAAATTACCTAAACTAATAAATTCTAAAGTTTCAAAAAATAAACAAAGGCTAAAATTGCAGAAAATAAAAAATCAAATTACCAAATTTTACAAAATTAAACCTAATCCCTATAAAAATAAAAAAGCCCCCCCCCCCAATAAAAACACCCCCTACTCTAAAAATAAACTACCAGTAGGTAGGGCTTTTTGCAGGGCATTGCCCCAAGATAATCAGCTCTTTTACAAAAAATACACAAAGTCCCCCCTAACAGTAAACCCCCCACCCACTATACCCCTCAAAATAAAAGACCCTAAAACTAAAAAAAGTAAACTACCCATTGCCCTGAAAAGGGCATTTGTTTTGGCATTGCCCTTAAAAGGGAATTTTACTCTTTTACTGTCCGTCCCTAATCTATATAAAACAACCCCCCCCCCAAAAAAAAAACAAAACTTAAAAAAACTTCCAGGTTGCTACTCACTGTTCCTTAAGTCCGGCGGAGAAGATCTTCTTCCAGACGGGTCTATCATCTTCATCCACAGTGAAGGCGGCGCGGAGAGGAGATGCTGAGAGGTGCTTCCAGATGTGGTGATCTTCAGAGGCGGTGATGGAGTTTCCACTTCATGCGATCGTCCGCCGCACACTGAAGATTAAATGAAAGGTACCCATATTTATTGGGGAACCTTGCATTCCTATTGGCTGACATTTTCAAATCAGCCAATAGAATGAGAGCAAGTTAAATTGTATTAGTTGGTGAACAGTCAATAGGATTTTGCTTGCTCTCATTCTATTGGCTGGTGTACAGCCAATAGTATGAGAGCAAGTGAAATCCTATTGGCTGTTCACCAACTAATAAGATTTTACTTGCTTTCATCCTATTGGCTGATTTGAACAGCCAATAGGATTTGAGTAGCTCTAATCCTATTGGCTGATTTGAATTTGAAGAATCAAATCAGCCAATATGAATTCACGGGACTCCATCTTTAATCGCGTACCTTGAATTCACTATTCAGTGTATGGCAGAGATTGTACGAAGAGGATCCTCCATGCTCCATGGCTCCGCAGTCACTGGTCTTCAGTTCCAGGGTCTCCGGTCTTAAGCCCTGCGTTGATCATTCTTCCGCCCTCCACTCCGCGCCAGCTGTTCCTGGAAGAAGAAAGAAGAGGTTGCTGCTTGGAAGAAGACTTTACCGCATGGGACACAACCTTCTCTGCCTGAGTTCAGCAACCGTGAGTACCAACGGGTTAGACAGGTTTTTTTAAGGTTTTTTTGGGGGAGTTTGTTGTATTTAGATTAGGGATGGGCAGTAAAAGAGCTAAATGCCCTTTTAAGGGCAATGACCAAACAAATGCCCTTTTCAGGGCAATGGGTAGTTTAGTTTTTTTAGTGTTAGTTTTTTATTTTGGGTTTTTTTATACTGTTAGGGGGGACTTTGTGTATTTTTTGTAAGAGCTGATTATCTTGGGGCAATGCCCTGCAAAAAGCCCTTTTAAGGGCTACTGGTAGTTTATTCTTAGAGTAGGGGGTGTTTTATTTTGGGGGATTTTTATTTTCATAGGAATTAGGTTTAATTTTGTAAAATTTGGTAATGTGATTTTTTATTTTCTGTAATTTTAGCTTTTTTATTTTTATTAAACTTATTTTTTTTGTAATTTTAGAATTTATTAGTTTATGTAATTTGGGTTAATTTAAGGGGTGATAGGTTAGGGTAGTTATTTTAATAGATATTTGCGTTGTGTGTTTTGGTGATTTAAGGGGTTAATAAGTTAATTAGGTTTGTTGCGATGTGGGAGTTTTGCTGTTTACGGGTTAATAAGGTAAATAGGTTTATTGCAATGTAGGGGTTTTGTGGTTTAGGGGTTAATAGGATAATTAGGTTTATTGCGATGTGGGGGTTTTGCGGTTTAGAGGTTAATAGGGTAATTAGGTGTATTCCGATGTGGGTGGTTGACGGTTAAGTGAATAAGGGGTTTAATCAATTAATTAATTGATGTGGGCGGTTAGTTTTTGCTTTTGTAATGCTCCGTTTGCCCTCGCTGCATCCCGGTGGAATCCAAAAATGGCAGGGTGGTGAAAGAATCTACATTTGATGGATTCTTTCACCACCCTGCCATTTTCGGGATTTGTTTGTCCTCATGCTGCCAACATTCCATTGAGGATGCATGCACAACTGCCGACAGCGACGGACATTACAAACACAATTATAGTATAAATAATTATATTGTAAGTTTAATTTAAAATTAGGGGGATGTTAGGTATAGGGGTTAATAGTTTAATTTAGTGTGTTGCAATGTGGGGGCCCGGTGGTTTAGGGGTTAATAGTTTTATTATACTATTAGCGATGTGAGGGGCCAGCGGTTTAGGGGTTAATAGTTTTATTTAGTGTCGGAGATGGTAGAGGGTGGCGGTTTAGGGGTTAATAATTTTATTTAGTGTTGTCGATGTCGGGGGCGGTGGATTAGAGGTATTTAGACTAGGGGTTTATGTTAGGGTGTTAAGTTTTAACATAACTTTTATTTTCCCCATAGACATCAAAGGGGTTGGGTTACGGCGACCACCATTCCACGATCGCAGGTGTTAGTTTTTTTCAAACACTTTCTCTCCATTGATGTCTAAGGGGGAAAGCATGCACGAGCACGTAAACCCAAGCTTTGACTTTTGTGCGGTATGGAGCTTATCGCAAGGAGATTTTGTGTAAATTGTAATGGCAGTGCTATGGAAAGTGCGATAAAACTATTTTTTTTGCGTTATTTATGCACCAGGTTTAGCGCACAACTTGTAATCTAGGTGATTATTATTTGCAGGCTCAGGCCATTGATATGAGCATATGTTAGGTGATGGTTTTAATAACAAAAACAGATATCTCAAATAAAAACATAAACAAAAAGGAACAAATTCCCTTACATTTTCAGTATTAAATATAATCTGTAACAAAGGTAAATGGGAATTACTTAAATTAAATTATCACAAATGAAATGTTGTGTCACTTATTTTTTGTTTGTTTGCAATTCTTGAAAAAGTATTTTTCTTTTAGGTTATTCTCTCTTATGTGTACAGTGCGTTGGAACTGGCAGTTCATGTACAGGCAGCAGCGTAACATGTGGATCTGGTGAACAATGTTTGTCAGCATATACTGTTACTACGGTTACAGGTAATGTTAATGGATTGCAAAAGAAAAAAAAAGTCTGAAAATAAATAATGGCTTATTTAAATGAAATTAGCTTAAAATACAAATTAATGCAAACTTAAAGGGACAGTTAATTAAGACTTGTCTGACTGATAAAACAGGCAATGTTAAATAAATGTCTACTTTTATTAGCTAATTTGCTTCATTCTCTTGTTATATTTTGTTAAAAAGCATACCCAGGTAGGCTCTGAAGCAGCAATACACTCTTGTGAGATAGATGCTGATTGGTGTCTAGTCACAGCCGGCCCGATCGCGCTATTAAACTCAATTTAACTCGCTTCCACTCTGGTCTGGCCCCTTAATAAAAGAAAGGAGAGCAGCTTTAAATTATTTAACCATATAGAAATGTAAAGCTTTAAATTATTTAACCATACCTAAATGTACAGCATTAAGATACATTAAATAATATTTGTGGATTTATTTTCTATAAGGTAATCACTACTGCAGTACATTATTTATGATTTATCTCTCTCTCTCTAGCATTCAATAAACAAGTCCATTTGTACTTTGTTTTTAGGTGGAGTTGAAACTACAGTTTTTGCCAGATCATGCTCTCCAGCAAGTGAATGTAATGCTAAAGGAAGTATCAGCAATCCAATTATGAAAGTCAAATTTTCAAGCAGTTGTTGTGGTACTGACAATTGCACTCCAACAGCACCCACTTGTAAGTAACTTTTTATTTTAGCCCCATCACTATGTTATCCCGCTCTTTACAATACTTTGAATCCCCAAGGCAATATATACAGTTATCTGAGATGTAATTGCAGAAAGTGCAGCACATCTGCTGAAAGAACCGGGAACATGCAGAAACTATTAGCTGTGTTCCACATCAGGCTGTACTCTTAAAACATTGCTGTGCTCTGGCTGCACTGTGTAAGTTTTTCTTAATGCAGTGCAGACACAGCAAAGCACTGTTTAAAGAGAACAGTCAAATACAGAGCAGAATCTTTACCAGTCTGCAAAGTTGTTACTCCTGAATATAAGATGTTCTCAGGAGCAATCCACCTTTTTATTATTACTACATGTTTTACCTTTTAATTATGCGATGTTAGACCAAG
This sequence comes from Bombina bombina, assembly GCF_027579735.1. Classification (NCBI taxonomy): domain Eukaryota; kingdom Metazoa; phylum Chordata; class Amphibia; order Anura; family Bombinatoridae; genus Bombina; species Bombina bombina. The sequence continues at coordinate 251,487,638 of NC_069506.1, read as the reverse complement.
AGCAAAGAAAGCAAATTTATACAAGAGACATTTTTAAAAAATTAACAGAATTTATAAAAAATGGCTTTATTCTTCAGTTAATCAACACATTCGGCTAGATTTAGAGTTTTGACGGTAGAAAGCCGCGTAGCTAACGCTGCTTTTTTTGCCAACGCACCCTTCCAACAACACTGGTATTTAGAGTTGTCTGAGGGGCTGCGTTAGGCTCAAAAAAGAGTGCGTTGAGCCTAACTTAGCTCCACTTCAACCCTCAATACCAGCGTTGCTTACGGTAGCGGTAAGCTGGAAAAACATGCTTGTGCACGATATCCCCATAGGAAACAATGGGGCAGTTTTGGCTGAAAAAACGCCTGCAAAAAAGCAGCGTTCAGCTCCTAACACAGACCATTGTTTCCTATGGGGAAACACTTTCTAAGTCTACACCTAACACCCTAACATGAACCCCGAGTCTAAACACCCCTAACCTTACACTTATTAACCCTGCATATTATTATTAACCCCTATTCTTCCGCTCCGGACACCGCCGCAACCTACATTATCCCTATGAACCCCAAATCTGCTGCCCCTAACACCGCCGACCCCTATATTATATTTATTAACCCCTAATCAGCCCCCCCCATCGTCGCCGCTACCTTACCTACATTTATTAACCCCTAATCTACCGACCGGACCTCTCCGCCACTATAATAAATGTATTAACCCCTAAACCTCCACCCTCCCGCCTCGCAAACACTAAAATAAATTGTATTAACCCCTAATCTGCCCTCCCTAACATCGCCGCCACCTACCTACAATTATTAACCCCTAATCTCCCGCCCGCACCGTCGCCGCTACTATAATAAAGTTATTAACCCCTAAACATAATTCTAACCCTAACCTTAACACCCCCCTAACATAAATATAATTTATATTAAACGAAATAATATTCCTAGAATTAACTAAATTATTCCTATTTAAAACTAAATACTTGCCTATAAAATAAACCCTAATATAGCTACAATATAATTAATAATTACATTGTAGCTATTTTAGGCCTAGATTTAGAGTTCGGCGGTAGCCGTCAAAACCAGCGTTAGAGGCTCCTAACGCTGGTTTTGGCCGCCCGCTGGTATTTGGAGTCAGTGATTAAAGGGTCTAACGCTCACTTTTCAGCCGCGACTTTTCCATACCGCAGATCCCCTTACGTCAATTGCGTATCCTATCTTTTCAATGGGATCTTTCTAACGCCGGTATTTAGAGTCGTTTCTGAAGTGAGCGTTAGAGCTCTAACGACAAAATTCTAGCCGCCTGAAAATAGCAGGAGTTAAGAGCTTTCTGGCTAACGCCGGTTTATAAAGCTCTTAACTACTGTACCCTAAAGTACACTAACACCCATAAACTACCTATGTACCCCTAAACCGAGCTCCCCCCACATCGCCGCCACTCGATTAAAATTTTTAACCCCTAATCTGCCGACCGCCACCTACGTTATACTTATGTACCCCTAATATGCTGCCCCTAACCCCGCCGACCCCTGTATTATATTTATTAACCCCTAACATGCCCCCCACAACATCGCCGCCAGCTACTTAAAATAATTAACCCCTAATCTTCCGACCGCAAAGCGCTGCCACCTACGTTATCCCTATGTACCCCTAATCTGCTGCCCCTAACACCGCCGACCCCTATATTATATTTATTAACCCCTAATCTGCCCCCCTCAACGTCGCCGACACCTGCCTACACTTATTAACCCCTAATCTGCCGAGCGGACCTGAGCGCTACTATAATAAAGTTATTAACCCCTAATCCGCCTCACTAACCCTATCATAAATAGTATTAACCCCTAATCTGCCCTCCCTAACATCGCCGACACCTAACTTCAATTATTAACCCCTAATCTGCCGATCGGAGCTCACCGCTATTCTAATAAATGTATTAACCCCTAAAGCTAAGTCTAACCCTAACCCTAACACCCCCATAACTTAAATATAATTTACATCTAACGAAATAAATTAACTCTTATTAAATAAATTATTCCTATTTAAAGCTAAATACTTACCTGTAAAATAAATCCTAATATAGCTACAATATAAATTATAATTATATTGTAGCTATTTTAGGATTAATATTTATTTTACAGGTAACTTTGTAATTATTTTAACCAGGTACAATAGCTATTAAATAATTAAGAAATATTTAATAGTTACCTAGTTAAAATAATAACAAATTTACCTGTAAAATAAATCCTAACCTAAGATATAATTAAACCTAACACTACACTATCAATAAAAAAATTAAATAAACTACCTACAATTACCTACAATTAACCTAACACTACACTATCAATAAATTAATTAAACACAATTGCTACAAATAAATACAATTAAATAAACTAGCTAAAGTACCAAAAATAAAAAAGAACTAAGTTACAAAAAATAAAAAAATATTTACAAACATAAGAAAAATATTACAACAATTTTAAACTAATTACACGTACTCTAAGCCCCCTAATAAAATAACAAAGCCCCCCAAAATAAAAATTTCCCTACCCTATTCTAAATTAAAAAAGTTACAAGCTCTTTAACCTTACCAGCCCTGAACAGGGCCCTTTGCGGGGCATGCCCCAAGAAGTTCAGCTCTTTTGCCTGTAAAAGAATAAATACAATACCCCCCCCCCCAACATTACAACCCACCACCCACATACCCCTAATCTAACCCAAACCCCCCTTAAATAAACCTAACACTAAGCCCCTGAAGATCTTCCTACCTTGTCTTCACCATCCAGGTATCGCCGATCCGTCCTGGCTCCAACATCTTCATCCAACCCAAGTGGGGGTTGGCGATCCATAATCCGGTGCTGAAGAGGTCCAGAAGAGGCTCCAAAGTCTTCCTCCTATCCGGCAAGAAGAGGACATCCGGACCGGCAAACATCTTCTCCAAGCGGCATCTTCGATCTTCTTCCATCCGGAGCGAAGCGGCAGGATCCTGAAGACCTCCAGCGCGGAACATCCATCCGGACCGACGACTGAACGACGAATGACTGTTCCTTTAAGGGACGTCATCCAAGATGGCGTCCCTCGAATTCCGATTGGCTGATAGGATTCTATCAGCCAATCGGAATTAAGGTAGGAATTTTCTGATTGGCTGATGGAATCAGCCAATCAGAATCTAGTTCAATCCGATTGGCCGATCCAATCAGCCAATCAGATTGAGCTCGCATTCTATTGGCTGATCGGAACAGCCAATAGAATGCGAGCTCAATCTGATTGGCTGATTGGATCAGCCAATCGGATTGAACTTGATTCTGATTGGCTGATTCCATCAGCCAATCAGAAAATTCCTACCTTAATTCCGATTGGCTGATAGAATCCTATCAGCCAATCGGAATTCGAGGGACGCCATCTTGGATGACGTCCCTTAAAGGAACAGTCATTCGTCGTTCAGTCGTCGGTCCGGATGGATGTTCCGCGCTGGAGGTCTTCAGGATCCTGCCGCTTCGCTCCGGATGGAAGAAGATCGAAGATGCCGCTTGGAGAAGATGTTTGCCGGTCCGGATGTCCTCTTCTTGCCGGATAGGAGGAAGACTTTGGAGCCTCTTCTGGACCTCTTCAGCACCGGATTATGGAATGCCAACCCCCGCTTGGGTTGGATGAAGATTGGAGCCAGGACGGATCGGCGATACCTGGATGGTGAAGACAAGGTAGGAAGATCTTCAGGGGCTTAGTGTTAGGTTTATTTAAGGGGGGTTTGGGTTAGATTAGGGGTATGTGGGTGGTGGGTTGTAATGTTGGGGGGGGGGTATTGTATTTATTCTTTTACAGGCAAAAGAGCTGAACTTCTTGGGGCATGCCCCGCAAAGGGCCCTGTTCAGGGCTGGTAAGGTAAAAGAGCTTGTAACTTTTTTAATTTAGAATAGGGTAGGGAATTTTTTATTTTGGGGGGCTTTGTTATTTTATTAGGGGGCTTAGAGTAGGTGTAATTAGTTTAAAATTGTTGTAATATTTTTCTTATGTTTGTAAATATTTTTTTATTTTTTGTAACTTAGTTCTTTTTTATTTTTGGTACTTTAGCTAGTTTATTTAATTGTATTTATTTGTAGCAATTGTGTTTAATTAATTTATTGATAGTGTAGTGTTAGGTTAATTGTAGGTAATTGTAGGTAGTTTATTTAATTTTTTTATTGATAGTGTAGTGTTAGGTTTAATTATATCTTAGGTTAGGATTTATTTTACAGGTAAATTTGTTATTATTTTAACTAGGTAACTATTAAATATTTCTTAACTATTTAATAGCTATTGTACCTGGTTAAATAATTACAAAGTTGCCTGTAAAATAAATATTAATCCTAAAATAGCTACAATGTAATTATAATTTATATTGTAGCTATATTAGGATTTATTTTACAGGTAAGTATTTAGCTTTAAATAGGAATCATTTATTTAATAAGAGTTAATTAATTTCGTTAGATGTAAATTATATTTAAGTTATGGGGGTGTTAGTGTTAGGGTTAGACTTAGCGTTAGGGGTTAATACATTTATTAGAATAGCGGTGAGCTCCGATCGGAAGATTAGGGGTTAATAATTGAAGGTAGGTGTCGGCGATGTTAGGGAGGGCAGATTAGGGGTTAATACTATTTATGATAGGGTTAGTGAGGCGGATTAGGGGTTAATAACTTTATTATAGTAGCGCTCAGGTCCGCTCGGCAGATTAGGGGTTAATAAGTGTAGGTAGGTAGTGGCGATGTTGGGAGCGGCAGATTAGGGGTTAATAAATATAATATAGGGGTCGGCGATGTTAGGGCAGCAGATTAGGGGTACATAGGGATAACGTAGGTTGCGGCGGTTTACGGAGCGGCAGATTAGGGGTTAAAAAAATATGCAGGGGTCAGCGATAGCGGGAGCGGCAGATTAGGGGTTAATAAGTGTAAGGTTAGGGGTGTTTAGACTCGGGGTACATGTTAGAGTGTTAGGTGCAGACGTAGGAAGTGTTTCCCCATAGGAAACAATGGGGCTGCGTTAGGAGCTGAACGCTGCTTTTTTTAAGGTGTTAGGTTTTTTTTCAGCTCAAACAGCCCCATTGTTTCCTATGGGAGAATCGTGCACGAGCACGTTTTTGAGGCCGGCCGCGTCCGTAAGCAACTCTGGTATCGAGAGTTGCATTTGCGGTAAAAATGCTCTACACTCCTTTTTTGGAGCCTAACGCAGCATTTGTTTGAACTCTCGATACCAGAGTTAATTTTATGGTGCGGCCAGAAAAAAGCCCGCGGAGCGTTAACAGCCCTTTTACCGCCAAACTCCAAATCTAGGCCTTAGGATTTATATTTATTTTACAGGCAACTTTGTATTTATTTTAACTAGGTACAATAGCTATTAAATAGTTAATAACTATTTAATAGCTACCTAGTTAAAATAAATACAACATGATATGTAAAAAAAATCCTAACCTAAGTTACAATTAAACCTAACACTACACTATCAATAAATTAATTAAATAAATTACCTACAATTACCTAGAATAAAATACAATAAAATAAACTATTCTATAATACAAAAAAAAAAACACTAAATTACAAAAAATAAAAAAGAATTACAAGCAGTTTAAACTAATTACACCTAATATAAGCCCCCTATTAAAATAAAAAGCCCCCAAAATAAAAAATTCCCTACCCTATTCTAAAATAAAAAAAGTAATCAGCTCTTTTACCAGCCCTTAAAAGGGCTTTTTGCGGGGTCTTGCCCAAAAGTAATCAGCTCTTTTGCATGAAAATAAAAATACAATACCCCCCAACATTACAACCCACCACCCACATACCCCTACTCTAACCCAACCAACCCCCCTTAAAAAAACCTAACACTAACCCCCTGAAGATCTCCCTACCTTGAGTCGTCTTCACCCAGCCGAGCCGAATTCTTCATCCAAGCGGAGCAAGAAGATGTCCTCCATCCGGTAGAAGTCTTGATCCAAGCGGCAATGAAGAGGTTCTCCATCCGGGCGAAGTCTTGATCCAAGTGGCAAAGAAGAGGTCTTCCATCCGGGCGATATCTTCTTCCAAGCGGCATCTTCTATCTTCTTTCTTCCGGATCCATCTTCATCCCACCGACGCTGAACATCCTTCTTCCCCGACGGACTAACGACAAATGAAGGTTCCTTTAAGGGACGTCATCCAAGATCCAATCAGCCAATCGTATTGAACTAGGATTCTATTGGCTGATCGGAACAGCCAATAGAATACGAGTTCAATACAATTGGCTGATTGGATCAGCCAATCGGATTGAACTTCAATCTGATTGGCTGATTGCATCAGCCAATCAGATTTTTTCTACCTTAATTCCGATTGGCTGATAGAATTCTATCAGCCAATCGGAATTGAAGGGATGCCAACTTGGATGATGTCCCTTAAAGGAACCTTCATTCGTCGTTAGTCCGTCGGTAGAAGAGGATGGCTCTGCGTCGGCTCCTTTGAAGATGGCTCCGCTCCGGATGGATGAAGATTGAAGACGCCGCCTGGATGAAGACTTTTACCGGATGGAGGACCTCTTCTTGCCCTGCTTGGATGAAGACTTCTACCAGATGGAGGACCTCTTCTTGCCCCGCTTGGATGAAGACTTGTACCGGATGATGGACCACCGCTGCTCACCTTGGATGAAGAATTTGGCTCGGCTGAGTGAAGATGACTCAGGGTAGGGAGATCTTCAGGGGGTTAGCGATAGGTTTTTTAAAGGGGGTTTGGGTGGGTTAGAGTAGGGGTATGTGGGTGTTGGGTTGTAATGTTGGGGGGGCTATTGTATTTTTATTTTCATGCAAAAGAGCTGATTACTTTGGGGCAAGGCCCCGCAAAAAGCCCTTTTAAGGGCTGGTAAAAGAGCTGATTACTTTTGTATTTTAGAATAGGGTAGGGAATTGTTTATTTTGGGGGGCTTTTTTATTTTATTAGGGGGCTTAGATTAGTTGTAATTAGTTTAAACTGCTTGTATTTTTTTTTATTTATATAATTTAGTGGGGTTTTTTTTGTATTATAGAATAGTTTATTTTATTGTATTTTATTTTATGTAATTGTAGGTAATTTATTTAATTAATTTAATGATAGTGTATTATAGTAATGTTGACGGTGCGGGTGGGAGATTAGGGGTTAATAATTGTAGGTAGGTGGCGGCGATGTTAGGAAGGGCAGATTAGGGGTTAATACAATTTATTCTAGTGTTTGCGAGGCGCGAGTGCGGAAGTTTAGGGGTTAATACATTTATTATAGTGGGGGCGAGGTCCGGTCGGCAGATTAGGGGTTAATAAGTGTAGTTAGATAGCAGCGACATTGGGGGGGGCAGATTAGGGGTTAATAAATATAATATAGGGGTCGGCGGTGTTAGGGGCAGCAGATTAGGGATTCATAGGTATAATGTAGGTGGTGGCGGTGTCCGGTCGGCAGATTAGGGGTTCATTTTTTTTATTAGAGTGGCAGCGATGAGGTGGGGCCTCGGTTTAGGGGTACATAGGTAGTTTATGAGTGTTGGTGTACTTTAGAGCACAGTAGTTAAGAGCTTTATATTCCGGCGTTAGCCCATAAAGCTCTTAACTACTGACTTTTTTTGGCGGTAGGAGTCTTGTCGGTAGAGGGTCTACCGCTCACTTCTCCCAAGACTCCAAATACCAGTGTTAGGCAGATCCCATTGAAAAGATAGGATACACAATTGGCGTAAAGGGATCTGCGGTAGCCTGGAATTGCGGTAGGGAAGTGAGCGTTAGACCCTTTCCTGTCTGACTCTAAATACCAGCGGGCGGCCAAAAGCAGCGTTAGGACCCCTTAACGCTGCTTTTGACGGCTAACGCCAAACTCTAAATCTAGCCTATTGCAATTTAGCTGGTGCTTTAATGTAACTGCCTAATTTAAAATTTCAAAATGACCTGCACATTTCTTTTTTTTCTCTAAAAAGAAAAAATCTCATTGCAGGAAGTGAAAAAGTTCAGTCTCTGGGCCTTTACTTATAACATTGTATACTGTCATTACTATATCTTGTTATAGATTTGTCTCGTATGTCTGCATTTGATGGCAGCTATATTTATATATATCTATAGTCGCCTATTAAATGCTAGATTACAAGTGGAGCAGCAGTTTGCATTTTTCATGTGTTTACTGTGCTTTAGGTTTTTGTGCACGTCGGGTTGCTTGTGCATTACAAGTTTAAAGTCAACTAATCTGATGTGCACAAAAAGCCAAACTTCGATTATTGTGACCATATTAACATATTCCCCCATAGACTTCAATGGAGTGGGAACAAATCTAACACCCAACAAGTCACGGAAAACCCGATCGCATTTTCTCAAGTGAGCTAACCTGACATGAAATATTAATACTTTACATTTCAATGTTCTTCACATAGCATAATATGTTCTCTTTATTCATAAATACATAATATATATATATATATATATATATATATATATATATATATATATAATGGATTTTCAGTTATATATATATATATATATATATATATATATATATATATATATATAAATATATAGATATATGATTATATATAGGTATAGATATATACAGTATATAGGGATATCTATAGCCAGAGCTCTCTATCCTGACGCACATTAAATTCAGTTGCGCTCAAGCGAACACATTTACATTAAACTCATAATAGTGTGCTACCTTCACACGTAAAGAGCAGCAATAAACCCGATATCGCTCATGCACAACGGTTAGTACCCCACTCCTAATGTATCCCTGAATGTATTAATAATGATACAAATAAATAAAACCGTAACATAACATTTGTATACTTTTAATCTAATTCAATGTATTTACACTGTTTGATCTGAAACACAACATGAGGTGTTGGTGACAATCTGTTTATAATTTCAATTTTTTTTTTTTTTCTTTGGTTTCATTTACATATTTTTATGAAAAGTACCAACTGGTAGCTCCCAACCAAATGGACTGACCTGTAGATCCTGTGTCTCTGCAACCTCTGACTGGTGTTACACTGAGGATACTATGTCATGTACTGGAGATGAGGACAGGTGTATTTTGCAGTCTACAAATTTAGCAGGTACAGTTTTAATTAATTTGGTTATCATCCATCATAGCATTTTTGCAAGATAGCAGATTAAGCTAAAGAGATTTAGTCAGATCAGGATATTACTCTGCAAGGGGATTTGCAAAAATGGAAGAAATGACTGCTAAATGGCAAATTATATTTAACGTTGATAAAATATATATTTTCAAAGCAAAAGTAAACTGACTACCTAGTATGTAAATAGGATAGCAGGTTAAAAAAATGATTATGGGTTCTCATAGACAACAAAATAAAAATAGTAGTGCTCAATGTTAGGCAGTGGCCTTTACTGGAAAAAAGGTATTATTATGCATAAATAAAAAGGCATTAATACTAAACTAAATTCTGCCTCCATATGAAACCCTGATAAAAATTGAGAATGAAGGGCTACAAAAGTAATAAAATTAATGTAGAAATTAAGATATGATAAGAGATTAGCCAAAGTAGCTGTGTTTACTCTATGAATATATTCATGGATCATACAGATAGATGGTGGGAGAGTTGTTTTTAGAAGGAAATTATTGGTTACAAGACCTCACACTCTAGAAGAAAAATAAATTAATCTCCAGCAACATTTTTTTACAGTAACGGTAACCAAACTGTGAGACACTTTCCCTGAAGTCTGTCAATCAAATTAAAGTACAACAGTATGAAGGACAACACTTAGGGGGTCCCACACTGCAGGGATAATTGATAACATTTAAACAAATGGTCTCTTTTATTCCTAGAGTACAACTGATCATCAAAAAAATTAGCGGATAACAGACTATCCACTGAAAGAATGCACTTAGCACTCTGTGCCCAGACTTGAAGACAGCTGTATTACGGGTAGACTAAAACATAACTTTTAATATAATACGGATAAAAAAGAAAACTAACATGAATAATTAAAATACTAACTCTGCTACGCTCCTTAATCGAATAGACATATATTAATAGCTATGTTGGTTGGGTAATATGGCCTTAAATAAAGATAAATTTCACATAGCTTGTCTAAAATAATGTTGAGTTGAGTTTGCTAAATTGGGTATATAGTCAGGTCCACTTGTATCATAACTGCCTTAGTACATAAATTGGTGATTATGCTATGGGCATTAATGCGCTATAGTAAATTATAATAATTTACTATATGTTTAGGAATAGTCTCCATTCTCATTAATAAAGGTTGCTCCACAACTGGTCACTTAAATAGTGAGTACACACTAGATTGGCTGGGTAGTAAAGATATCTCTATATCTGGAGATTTGTGATTAACTAGTAATCATTAAACATATATGTGTAGGTTAATTATAGTCATATACACATGTATTAATTACATAGTCAAAATCTTCTCACGATAGATAGATATTATAATAATATAAATTGATAATACTAGATCAAGTCAACTGTGCATAATAAGTCGATCAAGTTCAATATTATATATCTACTGATGATTTTTAAAATATATTATTGCAACAGTATATGAATATCAATGGTCACTCTGTTATTATCATATTAGGAGTATACTGTGTATATCAGATGATTCTAATAGAAGTGTAACTTATTACACATACATACTTTGTGGCAATAGGTTAATGTTAGTGTTATCCACTCATTAAATTCCAACCTTAAATTACTTTAAATATGGCGTGAGTGAAGTGTATTTTGGTGCTTTCGTTTTACCTGCATGGCAAACGATACTTATAAGGCCGTGGTTGAGGGGTTAAACTCCCATAATATTTATCTTGACTGATAATAATTATAAATAATCGATTATTAGTTTATAGGCTTAGAGTAGTTTCTGCAGTATGAAGCAGTTGTGATATTTACATTCTATCTAGATTCCTGTTTGTAGCGTTACTAAAAGGGATGTTCCTATATGAGCTGCAAACAAGCTAAGCCGTGGCTTGTGCAAATAGTTGCTATTACTCCCTGTGTACGCTTATTCACTACCCATTAAAATGAGGTTTATTATCAGTTTGTCATAAACATCGCAAATAGATTGTGCTATGATATTATAATTTCAAGGAGTTTAATAAATTCTCTTATGAGTCTACAGCCTTAAAGTAAATGGATATTGAATCTTTCACTACACATATGGGAGAGCCTGTACCTTATCCCAATCTAAAGTATGTTTGATCTTCTAATCAATATGCGGTAGAAATCGCTTCTATGAAATACTTAGGAATTACGACTATGTGGAATAAGAGGACGCTCCTCTATAAACCACTTTGATTATTGCTGTTATCGATTAGATATCTATCTGTTTAGGCTCAAATGAGCTGTTTTGTTCCCAGCACTAGGGAGTCACTATTGGTAATTCAGCGTTCAGTCTCAGTTAGATATAGGGACCGCTATAGTTAAACTAATACCCCATGTTTACAATTAAACGGCTAGATTACGAGTTTTGTCGGTAATGGTGTGCGGTGTTAACGAGCCTTTTTTTCTCACCGCTCACTTAAGACAACGCTGGTATTAAAGGTTTTTCTAAACCCGGTGTTAGCCGCAAAAAAAGTGAGCGGAGAGCAAAATTTAGCTCCACATCTCACCTCAATACCAGCGCTGCTTACGGTAGCAGTAAGTTGGCTAAACGTGCTCGTGCACGATTTCCCCATAGGAAAAAACACCTGCAAAAAAGCAGCGTTCAGCTCCTAATGCAGCCCCATTGTTTCCTATGGTTAAATACATTTTATGTCTACACCTAACACCCTAACATGAACCCCGAGTCTAAAAACCCCTAATCTTACACTTATTAACCCCTAATCTGCAGCCCCCGACATCACCGACACCTACATTATATTATTAACCCCTAATCTACCGCTAGGGACATCGCCGCCACCTACATTATACTTATGAACCCCTAATCTGCTGCCCCCAACATCGCCGAACCCTACATTATATTTATTAACCCCTACTCTGCCGCCCCCAACATTGCCGCAACCAAACTACAACTATTAACCCCTAATCTGCCGCCCCCGTCGCCGCCACTATAATAAAGTTATTAACCCCTAAACCTAAGTCTATCCCTAACCCTAACACCCCCTAATTTAAATATAATTTTAAATAATCTTAATAAAATTACTACAATTAAATAAATTATTCCTATTTAAAACTAAATACTTACCTATAAAATAAACCCTAAGATAGCTACAATATAACTAATAGTTACATTGTAGCTATCTCAGGATTAATTTTTATTTTACAGGCAACTTTGTATTTATTTTAACTAGGTACAATAGTTATTAAATAGTTATGAACTATTTAATAACTATCTAGCTAAAATAAATACAAATTTACCTGTAAAATAAACCCTAACCTAAGTTACAATTACACCTAACACTACACTATAATTAAATTAAATCCCTAAATTAACTACAATTAATTACTATTAAATTAAATAATATACACCTAAAAGATATATCCGCACTAAAACAGCCCACAATTTCCTATTTAAATATATTAATAATATTAATAATTAAGTATATTGAAGATATTGAACAAATAACAAATATATATATACATACACAATCTATACGATAAAATAACAATGTTAGTACATATAATAAAATAAACCAGTTACCAAAATGTCCATGAAAAAGGCACAGGAAAAAACGTTTTTCAAGTCCTTAGCGATGATATAGCACAATTACCCAGGTTGATGCAGCTTCTCTTTGGATGATCTTTCTTCTAATCACCCGGATAAAGGAACAGCTATAACAAGGGAGTAAAAAGAAGCGCAAAAAAAACCAAGCTTGAGTAATTTATTAAAGTAAATAAAACAAATAAACATAAAAACTTACACTCAGGTAAGTAGAAATGATCGTCTGGAATCTGTTTGAACTGAACATTTGTATCACCCTTGAAAAAGTTCGGCCGAGATCCGAACGAAACGCGTAGGGATATTGTTCTTTGGGACTACTTTGCTATCACCTGCTGTATGACTGTAAGGCCAGAGAAAGGATCCATCAGAGGGGGACGCTCCAATCCAGCTCCACACTGACGTCAGACGCCGAGTCAGGTTTTGCCGGCTTGGTTATTCCATCGTAGACGGATCAGTTTGTTTGTTGAGCAGGACTCTGACTTGTGCCGCTGTACACCGGATGTGTTTGTAATCCAGACGATCATTTCTACTTACCTGAGTGTAAGTTTTTATGTTTATTTGTTTTATTTACTTTAATAAATTACTCAAGCTTGGTTCTTTTTGCGCTTCTTTCTACTCCCTTGTTATAGCTATTAAATTTAATAAAATAAAGTTCAAAAAACAACAAACACTAAATTACAGAAAATAAAAAAATAATTACAAGTTTTTTAAACTAATTGCACCTAATCTAATCCCCTAATAAAATAAAAAATTCCCCCAAAATATAAAAATTCCCTACCCTATACTAAATTACAAATAGCCCTTAAAAGGGCCTTTTGCGGGGCATTGCCCCAAAGTAATCAGCTCTTTAACCTGTAAAAAAAAATACAATACCCCCCCAACATTAAAACCCACCACCCACACACCGAACCCTACTCTAAAACCCACCCAATCCCCCCTTAATAAAACCTAACACTAACCCCTTGAAGATCACCCTACCTTGAGACGTCTTCACCCAGCCGGGCACAAGTGGTCCTCCAGACGGGCAGAAGTCTTCATCCGATCCGGGCAGAAGAGGACCTCCAGATGGCCAGAAGTCTTCATCCAGACGGCATCTTCTATCTTCATCCATTCGGAGCGGAGCAGGTCCATCTTCAATCCAGCCGACGCATAGCATCCTCTTCAAATGAAGTCCAACTGAAGAATGAAGGTTCCTTTAAATGACGTCATCCAAGTGGCGTCCCTTCAATTCTGATTGGCTGATAGAATTCTAATTAAGGATGCAATCAGCCAATAGGATTGAGCTCGCATTCTATTGGCTGTTCCAATCAGCCAATAGAATGCAAGCTCAATTCTATTGGCTGATTGCATCAGCCAATAGGATTTTTCCTACCTTAATTCCGATTGGCTGATAGAAATAAATCGGAATTGAAGGGACGCCATCTTGGATGACGTCATTTAAAGGAACCTTCATTCTTCAGTTGGACTTCGTTTGAAGAGGATGCTCCGCGTCGGCTGGATTGAAGATGCACCCGCTCCTCTCCGGATGGATGAATATAGAAGATGCCGTCTGGATGAAGACTTCTGGCCATCTGGAGGTCCTCTTCGGCCCGGATCGGATGAAGACTTCTGGCTGGCTTCGTGGAGGACTTCGGCCCGGCTGGGTGAAGACGTCTCAAGGTAGGGTGATCTTCAAGGGTTTAGTGTTAGGTTTTATTAAGGGGGGATTGGGTGGCTTTTAGAGTAGGGTTGGTTGGGTGTGTGGGTGGTGGGTTTTAATGTTGGGGGGTATTGTATTTTTTTTACAGGTAAAAGAGCTGATTACTTTGGGGCAATGCCCCACAAAAGGCCCTTTTAAGGGCTATTTGTAATTAAGTATAGGGTAGGGAATTTTATTATTTATTGGGGCTTTTTATTTTATTAGGGGGATTAGATTAGGTGTAATTAGTTTTAAAAAATTGGAATTATTTTTTTATTTTCTGTAATTTAGTGTTTGTTGTTTTTCATACTTTAGTTTATTTAATTTAATTATTAATTTAGTTTAGTTAATTTAGGGATTTCATTTAATTATAGTGTAGTGTTAGGTGTAATTGTAAGTTAGGTTAGGGTTTATTTTACAGGTAAATGTGTCTTTATTTTAGCTAGGTATCTATTAAATAGTTAATAACTATTTAATAACTATTGTACCTAGATAAAATAAATACAAAGTTGCCTGTAAAATAAAAATAAACCCTAAGATGGCTAAAATGTAACTATTAGTTATATTGTAGCTATCTTAGGGTTTATTTAACAGGTAAGTATTTAGTTTTAAATAGGAATAATTTAATTAATTGTAGTAATTTTATTTAGATTTATTTAAATTATATTTAAGTTAGGGGGTGTTAGGGTTAGACTTAGATTTAGGGGTTAATACATTTAATATAGTAGCGGCGACATTGGGGGCGGCAGATTAGGGGTTAATAAATGTAGGTAGGTGTCAGCGATGTTAGGGATGGCAGATTAAGGGTTAATAAAATTTAACTAGTGTTTGTGAGGCAGGAGTGCGACGGTTTAGGGGTTAATATATTTATTTAAGTGGCGGCGATGTCCGGTCGGCAGATTAGGGGTTAAAACTTTTATTTAAGTGTTTGCGATGTGGGGGGGGGTGGCTTGGTTGAGGGGTTAATAGGTAGTTTATGGGTGTTATTGTACTTTATAGCACTTTAGTTAAGAGTTTTATGTTACGGCGTTAGCCCATAAAACTCTTAACTACTGACTTTTAAATGCGGTAGGAGTCTTGACAGGAGAGGGTGTACCACTCACTTTTTCCAAGACTCATAATACCTGCGTTAGGCAAATCCCATTGAAAAGCTATGATATGCTATTGACGTAAGGGGATTTGCGGTATGCTCGAGACGCGGAAAAAAAGTGAGCGGTACACCTGTACCTGCCAGACTCGTAATACCAGCGGGCATTTAAAAGCAGCGTTGGGACACCTTAACGCTGCTTTTTAAGGCTAATGCAAGACTCGTAATCTAGGCGAAAGTTTCTATATAACTAGAGATAAATGCTAGCTAGTAACTAAACGTTATAATGATAAATGATAAATGATAAATGCTAGCTAATAACTTAACTATCTAGCATTTATCTCTAGTTATATAGAAACTTTAATTGTAAACATGGGGTATTAGTTTAACTATAGCGGTCCCTATATCTAGCTGAGACTGAACGCTGAATTACCAATAGTGGCTCCCTAGTGCTGGGAACAAAACAGCTCATTTGAGCCTAAATAGATAGATATCTAATCGATAACAGCAATAATCAAAGTGGTTTATAGAGGAGCGTCCTCTTATTCCACATATTCGTAATTCCTAAGTATTTCATAGAAGCGATTTCTACCGCATATTGATTAGAAGATCAAACATACTTTAGATTGGGATAAGGTACAGGCTCTCCCATATGTGTAGTGAAGGATTCAATATCCATTTACTTTAAGGCTTTAGACTCATAAGAGAATTTATTAAACTCCTTGAAATTATAATATCATAGCACAATCTATTTGCTATGTTTATGACAAACTGATAATAAACCTCATTTTAATGGGTAGTGAATAAGCGTACACAGGGAGTAATAGCAACTATTTGCACAAGCCACGGCTTAGCTTGTTTGCAGCTCATATAGGAACATCCCTTTTAGTAACGCTACAAACAGGAATCTAGATAGAATGTAAATATCACAACTGCTTCATACTGCAGAAACTACTCTAAGCCTATAAACTAATAATCGATTATTTATAATTATTATCAGTCAAGATAAACATTATGGGAGTTTAACCCCTCAACCACGGCCTTATAAGTATCGTTTGCCATGCAGGTAAAACGAAAGCACCAAGATACACTTCACTCACGCCATATTTAAAGTAATTTAAGGTTGGAATTTAACGAGTGGGTAACACTAACATTAACCTATTGCCACAAAGTATGTATGTGTAATAAGTTACACTTCTATTAGATTCATCTGATATACACAGTATACTCCTAATATGATAATAACAGAGTGACCATTGCTATTCATATACTGTTGTAATAATATATTTTAAAAATCATCAGTAGATATATAATATTGAACTTGATTGACTTATAATGCACAGTTGACTTGATTGGAATTGCATACCTAGTATTATCAAGTTATAATATCATAATATCTATCTATCATGAGAAGATTTTGACTATGTAATTAATACATGTGTATATGACTATAATTAACCTACACATATATGTTTAATGATTACTAGTTAATCACAAATCTCAGGATATAGAGATTTCTATACTACCCAGCCAATTTAGTGTGTACTCACTATTTAAGTGACCAGTTGTGGAACCTTTATTAATGAGAATGGACACTATTCCTAAACATATATGAAATTATTATAATTTACTATAGCGCAATAGTGCCCATAGCATAATCACCAATTTATGTACTAAGGCAGTTATGATACAAGTGGACCTGACTATATACCCAATTTAGCGAACTCAACTCAACATTATTTTAGACAAGCTATGTGATATTTATCTTTATTTAAGGCCATATTACCCAACCAACATAGCTATTAATATATGTCTATTTGATTAAGGAGCGTAGCAGAGTTAGTATTTTAATTATTCATGTTAGTTTTTTATCCTTATTATGTAAAAAGTTATGTTTTAATCCACCCGGAATACAGCTGTCTTCAAGTCTGGGCAGAGAGTGCTAAGTGCATTCTTTCAGTGGATAGTCTGTTATCCACTATTTTTTTTTAATATTTAGCTAATGTACAGCACCAACCCACACAAATTAAGATATTAATTGATCCACAGCACAATCACATTATGCTGTAATAGGGATAAAAACATATTAATCAATTTGTGGGGATTGCCACTCAGTTAGTGCCATTGTTAACTTCTTGTGTTGATGCAACTGATCATCATTAAATGGATATGAAACCAAAGGTCTAGATTAAGAGTGGAGTGATATCTTAGTGTGCTCCCGTAAAGGGGCAAATTTGCCCATTTGCAGGTGTACATTAAATAATGTCGAAAATAAAAATAAATTGGACGTGCCTACTCATAAAAATGTGTATTATTATTACACTACAATCACACCAAATTGTGCAAATCTGACTTAGATGTGCAACAATATGCTGTCAAGTCTAGCTCAATAAAGAGTATATGTAGAATTGCTCTCTGCTCGAAACTTAGTCAGATATCAATATATGTGTCATCAAATCAAACATATATACAGTATGCAAAACACTATTCGTGTATACAATCACACAAAAATGTGCAAATCAAACATAAAGTGCAACAATATAGTGCCAAGTCTAGCTCAATAAAGAGTGTGATATTATTACTTTCTGTTAGATACTTAATAAATATCCATATATGTGTCATCAAATCAAACATATAAATGCATAACACTGTTGGTGTATAAATTCACTTAACAGTTTGAAATGTATCTCCACTCCAGCAATATGGTGATGTCCCACAGTATTAATAGGTAATAACGATGCTGTCACACTTATCTAAGAGTAGTTGGTGTGCAATTCTGCAGTATCAAAAGAAGAGATAAAAAGAAGGCGCCACAATATTGCAGGGTCAATGGTATCAGGTATACCCCCACTCCAATAGCCCGTACTTACAGAATAAAAGGCACTTGAGAAGTTCTACAAACGCCTTCTGGGCTCTTACAGTCGCCCAGCAAACTGCTCCTCGTCACTTCACGACTTCTCCGTATTCCTTGTTCAATTTCCACTGTATCAACCAGTGTAGGATTCTTATAAACCCCAAAGCTCATGTGTGTCCAAAGAGTGTAAGGCAATCACAAGGCTAGGGTTATTAAAAATAAGGTTCTAAAATATATAATGTGAAAGTCCGTGGCAAGTCTAATAAGAATAAAAGACTTTATTAAAACAAAGTAACACAACGTTTCATGGTTACAAACCGTTTCTTCAGGTGCATTACAAGTTTAAAATTGCCACGGATTTAAATACGCTTCTCAGCGCCCTCAGGGTTACACTGCGCCTGTGCTGAAACTCACTCACTCCATTCGCTACAACCAAATTGCTGAATGACCGGCTAATATTCCATTCATACTTCGTAAGCATCGAGGTCTAAGGCTCATATGATTGGTGTATACGTGGGCCAATGAACAGAGTGATAGTGCTCACACCTCTATTTCTCTTATGGATATTATGCGTGTCTATCCTAATTCACTTGGTGGAGGTAGTCTCGTTAGTCTAAAAAGATAATAAAACTAGAAAGTGAGTGGCAACGCAGTCACACAGTGTTTAACCCCTTACAGTCTTGTCATGAAGATAAACATACTAGTCATACAATGATACAGTATGTATTCACTTATCCGAAATATATAATTTCCCTTCTACAGTATGTATTCACTTATCCGAAATATATAATTTCCCATCTACAGTATGTATTCACTTATCCGAAATATATAATTTAGACTTACAAGACTACCTCCACCAAGTTACAGTGAAACATTGTTGAATTAGGATAGACATGCAATTATTTGCAGTGAGACATAATATCCAATAGAGAAATAGAGGTGTGAGCACTATCACTCCTTTCATTGGCCCACGTATACACCAATCAAATTAGCCTTAGACCTCGATGCTTACAAAGTATGAATGGAATATCAGCCGGTCATTCAGCAATTTGGTTGTAGCAAATGGAGAGAGTGAGTTTCAGCACAGGCGCAGTGTAACCCTGAGGACGCTGAGAAGCGTATTTAAATTTGTGGCAATTTTAAACTTGTAATGCACCTGAAGAAACGGTTTGTAACCGTGAAACGTTGTGTTACTTTGTTTTAATAAAGTCTTTTATTCTTATTAGACTTTCCACGGACTTTCACATTATATATTTTAGAACCTTATATTTAATAACCCTAGCCTTGTGATTGCCTTACACTCTTTGGACACACATAGAGCTTTGGGGTTTATAAGAATCCTACACTGGTTGA
Organism: Bombina bombina; assembly: GCF_027579735.1. Classification (NCBI taxonomy): domain Eukaryota; kingdom Metazoa; phylum Chordata; class Amphibia; order Anura; family Bombinatoridae; genus Bombina; species Bombina bombina. The sequence goes on along the minus strand of NC_069506.1, from coordinate 251,468,041 downwards.
TACAGTGGAAATAGAACAAGGAATACGGAGAAGTCGTGAAGTGACGAGGAGCAGTTTGCTGGGAGACTGTAAGAGCCCAGAAGGTGTTTGTAGCACTTCTTAAGTGCCTTTTATTCTGTAAGTACAGGCTATTGGAGTGGGGGTATACCTGATACCATTGACCCTGCACTATTGTGGTGCCTTCTTTTTAATCTCTTCTTTTGGCACATTAAATAAACAGCCATTACAAGTGACTGATTAATGCTTCAGTAAGTTTGCAGATTTACTTTGCACTTAGAGCAATTAACCAGAGGTCAGACTAGGATTGCCACCTCGGCCATGTTTTACGGCACACTTATGAGCTATACATGCTGCAGGGTGTACAGGGAGGAACATGAATAGTGCTGCTCAGTGTCACTATTTGTGTGCCAGACCTCTGGTTAAAAGTTAATCTATACCCATTCATTAAAAAATAAAGATGAGCTTTAAAAAAACAACAACATACTATACAAAGCAGTTATAAAGGGTTAAAGTGAGAGGATGGGGTGCTAGAAAACAGCCAGAAATCCGGGTAAAGCCAGAAATCCGGGAAATCCTAAAATTACCCAGTGGCTGTGGGTAAAGCCCAAAATAAGATCATACTTTGGGCTTTACCCAGGTAATCCTAGTATTACCCAAACACTTCTGGATAAAGCTAATAAAATCATACCTTGGGCTTTACCCGGGTAATGCTAGGAAAACACACCAACAGTGAATTAAACATTTTTATTTTGAATTACACAAACATTTTATGTTTTGTGCAATATTTTTGTTACATTAGGAAATTAAACTTTTTTATATTTTGTATGTGGATTTTTCATATGCTTTGTACCATGTTTTGTTACAAACATTTTTATTTTTCAAAATTAAACATTTTTATTTTTTATATGTGGATTTTTCATGTTTTTTACCATGTATTTTTTTTTACAACAAAAGGAAATTAAATATTTTAGTGTTATTGTGTTCTTGGACAGACTGGACTGTCTGTTGCACATGATTTCTGTCCAAGAAACTTTAAAAGCATGTCGTGGGGGGTGGGACCCATGATTGGGTTCCCAAAGGTGGTTCCAGCACCCAAGGCTCTGATTAGGACAGAACTCTCTGGAGCATATCTACCCTCGGCCGTTAATGCATGATTTGATTGGTCTGTGTCTCTGTGAGGTCACTGGATGCACAACCAATCAGATAAGATCATGCATTAATGGCCAAATCTTATCAAAGTGCTGTGTGCATAGTGTCTATACCTGGATAACACTACTTTGTTTGGAAATGTTTGCTCTATTTCACAAGCTCTAAACCACTAATTTTCTCTGGGACTCCTGAATCCTCTTTGAATTTCATTAACGGCCAAAGGCAGATATTCTCCAGAGAGTTCTGTTCTAATCAGAGCCTCGGGGCGCCGCAACAACCTCTGGGAACCTAACCATGGGTCTCACCCCCACTACATGCTTTTAAAGGTCCTCATACAGAATTTGTGTGGGACAGATAATAATCAGACAGACAAATTTCCATTGGGTAAAAGTCCAGTCCATCCGAGAACCTTTAAAAGCATGGGAGGGGACCCATGGTTAGGTTCCCAGAGGCAGTTGTGGCTCTGATTAGAACAGAACTCTCTGGAACGTATCTTCCCTCGGTCCCACCCCCACAACATGCTTTTAAAGTTTCTCAGACAGAATACATGTGCATCAGACAGTTCGGCCTGTCCAAGAACACAATAACACAAAAATGTTTAATTTCCTGTTGTTGTAAAAAACATGGTAGAAAATATGAAAAATCCACATATGAAAAATAAAAATGTTTAATTTTGAAAAATAAAAATGTTTCATGAATAAAAATGTTTCATTTTGTTGTTGCAAAAATGTTTAATTTCCTGTTGTTGTAAAAAACATGGTAGAAAATATGAAAAATCCACATATGAAAAATAAAAATGTTTAATTTTGAAAAATAAAAATGTTTAATTTTGAAAAATAAAAATGTTTCATGAATAAAAATGTTTCATTTTGTTGTTGCAAAAATGTTTAATTTCCTGTTGTTGTAGCAAAAACATTGTACAAAACATCGGCTAGATTACAAGTTTTTGTCGGTAAGGCTGTGCGGTGCTAACGCTCCTTTTTTTCTTACCTCTCACTTAAGACAACGCTGGTATTACGAGTTTTCTGCAAGCCGGCGTTAGCCTCAGAAAAGTAAGCGATGAGCAAAATTTAGCTCCACATCTCACCTCAATACCAGCGTTGCTTACGGTAGCGGTAAGCTGGCAAAACGTGCTCATGCACGATTTCCCCATAGGAAACAATGGGGCTGAGCTGGCTGAAAAAAAAACTAACACCTGCAAAAAAGCAGCGTTCAGCTTCTAACACAGCCCCATTGTTTCCTATGGGGAAATAAAAGTTATGTCTACACCTAACACCCTAACATGAACCCCGAGTCTAAACACCCCTAATCTTATACTTATTAACCCCTAATCTGCCGCCTCCGCTATCGTTGACACCTGCATAATATTATTAACCCCTAATCTGCCGCTCGGGACACCGCCGCCACCTACATTATAATTATGAACCCCTAATCTACTGCCCCCAACATCGCCGACACCTACATTTTATATATATATATATATATATATATATATATATATATATATAAAATTAACCCCTAATCTGCCCCCCCAACGTTGCCGCAACTATATTAAATGTATTAACCCCTAATCTTCCGACCCCAATGTGGCCGCTACTATATTAAATTTATTAACCCCTAAACCTAAGTCTAACCCTAAGTCTAACCCCCGCAACTTAAATATAATTTAAAATAAACAAAATAAATGTAACATAATTAAATAAATTAATCCTATTTAAAACTAAATACTTACCGATAAAATAAACCCTAAGCTAGCTACAATATAACTAATAGTTACATTGTAGCTATCTTAGGATTTATATTTATTTTACAGGCAAATTTGTATTTATTTTAACTAGGTACTATAGTTATTAAATAGTTTAACTATTTAATAACTACCTAGCTAAAATAAGTACAAAATTACCTGTAAAATAAACCCTAACCTAAGTTACAATTACACCTAACACTACACTATAATTAAACCAATTAACTAAACTACCTACAATTAATTACAATTAAATTAAATAAAGTAAATTACAAAAAAAAAACACTAAATTACAGATTTTTTTTTTTTTTACAAGAATTTTAAACTAATTACACCTAATCTAATCCCCCTAATAAAATAAAAAAGCCCCCTAAAATAATAAAATTCCCTACCCTATACTAAATTACAAATAGCCCTTAAAAGGGCTTTTTGTGGGGCATTGCCCCAAAGTAATCAGCTCTTTCACCTGTAAAAAAAAATACAATACCCCCCCAACATTAAAACCCACCACCCACACACCCAACCCTACTCTAAAACCCACCCAATCCCCCCTTAAAAAAACCTAACACTAACCCCTTGAAGATCACCCTACCTTGAGACGTCTTCACCCAGCCGGGCACAAGTGGACCTCCAGGTGGGCAGAAGTCTTCATCTGATCCGGGCAGAAGAGGTCCTCCAAGCGGCAGAAGTCTTCATCCAGGCAGCATCTTCTATCTTCATCCTTCCGGAGCGGAGCGGGTCCATCTTCAAGACATCCGACGCAGAGCATCCTCCTTATCCGACTGCCGACGACTGAATGACTGGTCCTTTAACCCCTTAATGACCGCAGCACTTTTCCATTTTCTGTCCGTTTGGGACCAAGGCTATTTTTACATTTTTGCGGTGTTTGTGTTTAGCTGTAATTTTCCTCTTACTCATTTACTGTACCCACACATATTATATACCGTTTTTCTCGCCATTAAATGGGCTTTCTAAAGATACCATTATTTTTATCATATCTTATAATTTACTCTAATTTTTTTTATAAAATATGAGGAAAAAATGGAAGAAAACACACTTTTTCTAACTTTGACCCCCAAAATCTGTTACACATCTACAACCACCAAAAAAATCCCATGCTAAATAGTTTCTAAATTTTGTTCTGAGTTTAGAAATACCCAATGTTTACATGTTCTTTGCTTTTTTTGCAAGTTATAGGTCCATAAATACAAGTAGCACTTTGCTATTTCCAAACCACTTTTTTTCAAAATGAGTGCTAGTTACATTGGGACACTGATATCTTTCAGGAATCCCTGAATATCCATTGACATGTATATATTTTTTTTTAGAAGACATCCCAAAGTATTGATCTAGGCCCATTTTGGTATATTTCATGCCACCATTTCACCGCCAAATGCGATCAAATAAAAAAAATTGTTCACTTTTTCACAAATTTTTTCACAAACTTTAGGTTTCTCACTGAAATTATTTACAAACAACTTGTGCAATTATGGCATAAATGGTTGTAAATTCTTCTCTGGGATCCCCTTTGTTCATAAATAGCAGACATATATGGCTTTGGTGTTGCTTTTTGGTAATTAGAAGGCTGCTAAATGCCACTGCGCACCACACGTGTTTTATGCCCAGCAGTGAAGGGGTTAATTAGGGAGCATGTAGGGAGCTTGTATGGTTAATTTTAGCTTTAGTGTAGTGTAGTAGACAACCCCAAGTATTGATCTAGGCCCATTTTGGTATATTTAATGCCACCATTTCACCACCATATGCGATCAAATTTAAAAAAAACGTTAAATTTTTCAAAATTTTAGGTTTCTCACTGAAATTATTTACAAACAGCTTATGCAATTATGGCACAAATGGTTGTAAATGCTTTTCTGGGATCCCCTTTGTTCAGACATAGCAGACATATATGACTTCGGCGTTGCTTTTTGGTAATTAGAAGGCCGCTAAATGCTGCTGCGCATCACACGTATATTATGGCTAGCAGTGAAGGGGTTAATTAGGTAGTTTGTAGGGAGCTTGCAGGGTTAATTTTAGCTTTAGTGTAGAGATCAGCCTCCCACCTGACACATCAGACCCCCTGATCCCTCCCAAACAGCTCCCTTCCCTCCCCAACCCCACAATTGTCCCCGCCATCTTAAGTACTGGCAGAAACTCTGCCAGTACTAAAATAAAAGGTTTTTTTAATTTGTTCTTTTTTTTTTTTTTAGCATATTTACATATGCTACTTTGTAGAATCCCCCCTTAGCCCCCAACCTCCCTGATCCACCCCCAAAACAGCTCTCTTACCCTCCCCCTCTGCATTATTGGGGGCCATCTTGGGTACTGGCAGCTGTCTGCCAGTACCCAGTTTCAAGAAAAAAATGTGTTTTTTTAAAACAAAAATATAAATTCTGTAGTGTAGATTCACCCCCCCTAACAGACAAACCCCAACACCTTAATTGATTTATAAATAAAAAAACTTTTATTCCCTTTTGTATGCTTTTTTTTTTTACTTTATTCTGTAGTGTAGCGGTTCCCACCCGCTCCCTCCCCGTGCACGCGCCCGCCCCCGCCCTTCCGTGCACGCGCGCGCCAGTGCGCGCCCCCGACCGCCCACGCCCACGATCCCGCCCCTCCTGCAAGTCGCCAAGGCCATCGATGGCCACCACCCGCCTCCCACCAGCCTCCCACCCACCAACGCCGGTAAGCCAACAATCTCCGGTGCAGAGAGGGCCACAGAGTGGCTCTCTCTGCATCGGATGGCTTAAAAATGTTATTGCAGGATGCCTCGATATCGAGGCATCACTGCAATAACCGGAAAGCAGCTGGAAGCGAGCAGGATCGCTTCCAGCTGCTTTCCAGACTGAGGACGTGCAGGGTACGTTCTCAGGCATTAACTGCCTTTTTTCTGAGGACGTACCCTGCACGTCCTCAGTCATTAAGGGGTTAAGTGACGTCATCCAAGATGGCGTCCCTTGAATTCTGATTGGCTGATAGAATCCTATCAGCCAATCGAAATTAAGGTAGGAAAAATCTGATTGGCTGATGCAATCATCCAATAGGATTGACCTTGCATTCTATTGGCTGATTGGAACAGCCAATAGAATGTTAGCTCAATCCTATTGGCTGATTGGATCAGCCAATCGGATTGAACTTAAATTCTATTGGCTGATTGCATCAGCCAATAGGATTTTTCCTACCTTAATTCCAATTGGCTGATAGGATTCTATAAGCCAATCAGACTTTAAGGGACGCCATCTTGGACTTAAAGGACCAGTCATTCAGTCGTCGGCCGTCAGATGAAGAGGCCATTCTAGAACTGTGAGTTTAGCAGGATCCATGGCAAAACCCTTCTTCGAGATGACATAACCAAGGAATTGGATTTGCTCCTGATCAAGCTCACACTTCTCTAGCTTGGCTACCAAATAATTCTCTCTGAGGTGAAGAAGCACTTGTCTCACATTCTTATAATGCTCCTCTAAAATGGAAAAGAAAACAAGGATATCATCCAGATAAACAATGACAGTGCGGTGGAGGAGGTCACAAAAGACATCGTTGACAAATGCCTGGAAGACTGCAGGGGCGTTACACAGCCCAAAGGGCATTACAAGGTATTCATAATGCCCAGATATTGTGTTAAAGGCGGTCTTCCATTCGTGGCCTGGAGAGATGCGAATCAGATTGTATGCCCCACGTAAGTCCAATTTGGTGAAAAAGCAAGCAATCTGGAGTGAGTCATACAGTTTGGTGATCAATGGTATGGGATAGCAATTCTTGATGGTTATGTTGTTCAAGGCCCTGTAGACAATTCAGGGTCTCAGCCCACCATCCTTCTTACTGACAAAAAAAAAGCCAGCCCCAGCAGGAGAGGAGGAAGGGCGAATGAACACTTTGGCTAGGTTCTCTTAGATGTACTCCTCCATGGATTTGGTTTCAGCCTTGGAGAGTGGATAAGTTCTCCCTTTAGGAAGTGGGGCTCCAGGAAAGAGGTCGATCTTGCAGTCATAAGGACGGTGGGGTGGCAACACATCTGCAAAGTCTGTGTATACTGAAGGAAGGTTTGAAATAGTCTGTATACTGGCTATGGGAATATGGGACAGAGGAATAACTTTAGCAAGGCAGGAGTGGAAACAGGAGGTACCCCAGGAGGCCAGTTGTCACTCAGCCCAGTCAAACTGTGGATTGTGTACCCAAAGCTGGGGAATGAATGACCTCAAACTGCAGCTGTCCAGAGTGGAGGACTCCCACAGTCAGGGTTAGGGGCACTGACACAAAATAGATCACGCCTGAACCAAGGGGGTGCCATCCAGGTTGGTTATTTTGAGACAATGTCTTTTCTGCAGAAGAGGTAAACCAGCTTGAATCATAAAATGGTGATCCAGGAAGTTTCCAGCTGCCCCTGAATCAATGAAGGCTTGAGTGTGGACAGTATTCTGAAGGAAGGTAAGTGTAACAGGCACCAGGAGTCAAGAGGAATGAGGGGATTTTGTTGAGACCATGCTTAGAGGTACCCCAGTGTTATCCCTTAAGCATTGGCTTTTCCCGGCCGAATGTCACAGTCCTTCAGTAGGTGGGTGTTAGATCCACAATAAAAACATAGTCTTAGTCTCCTTCTTCTCTGTCTTTCAGACTCTGAAGGTTTGAAGGAGGAGAGATCCATGGGTTCTTCTACTGAGGTAACTGGAGTAGCTGAAGGGGTAGCGGTTGCTGCCGAAACTGGGCCAATCAGGAGGTCGAGAGGGAAGGACCTTCCTAGTTCTGTCTCTCTCGGCTTGTCTTTCCTGAAAGCGGGAGTCCAAATTGATACAAAGCACTATAAAATCATCCAAAGAAGAGGGAATATCACGATAAGTGAGTTCAACTTTGATGCGTTCATGGAGACCCCTCCTGAAAGCTGCCTTGAGAGGACTGCCATCCCAAGTGGTTTCCAGTGCCAAGGCGCAAAACTCAATGGCAAATTGTGCCACAGTTTTACTGCCTTGGCAGTGATCCAGGAGAGAATATTCTGCAGCAGACGTACGGCCAGAAGTCCCAAACACAGTAGACAAAGCAGTAATGAACTCATCAGCATCAAGCAGGAGTGTAGCATTCTGTTCCAAAAGGGGACATACTCAGGCTAGAGCTTTGTCTTTTAACAATGAAATGATAAAGGTGACCCTTGACTGATGAGACTGGAAGGTTATGAGGATCATTGCGGAAGTGCAGCCTGCATTGATTTAGAAAGCCCCTGCAGTCAGTAGTACCATCATACTTGTTGGGGCAAGGATATTCGGGGTATACTTCCAGAAGTGGAGGAAGAAGTCTCAGGACTGGTTGTAGGGGCTGGTGGTGTAGCAACAGGAGCAGCATCCCTCTCTGCAACTAGTAAGGCAAGTTGAGCGGTAATAGCCTCTAGGTTGGAATACATATTCTGCAGCTGTGTGGTATGGGTTCCCAACATCTGTCCCTGAAGATAAACCGCTTGTGCCACCTCATTTGGTTGCATGGCCCAAGTATAATGTAATGCTTGTGGGATACTCCTCTATCCGACCGAACTCAGCCAGTAGTCTTGTTATCCCGGCGTTGAGCCGGAATGATAGGGAATATCCCAGAGCAGAGAAAGATAGAGATGAGGAGAACGGCACTCACCACAGGCAGGACAGTTCTCAGCGGTAACAGTGGACCAGTCCAAAGATAAACCACTTGAATAATCAGGCAGGCAGGGCTTGGCAACAGTGAAGCAGTCCAAGGGCATACCACTAGAATGGTCTGGCAGGCAGGGTTTGGCAACAGTAAAGCAGTCCAAGGGCAACCACTAGAATGGTCAGACAGGCAGGGTTTGGCAACAGTAAGGCAATACAGCAGGTTAAGGGTTAAGACAGGAAGAGTAGTCAGACAGGCAAGTTCAGCAACAGCAAACAATCCAGCAGTTCAATGGTCAAGGCAGGAGAGTAGTCAGGCAGGCAGGTTCAGCAGCGATAAGAGGCACAGGAAAGAACGATCTGTCACACCCAGGAGCACACTAGGCAACACCTATAGTGAGAGTTTAAATAGGTGCTGGATTCACTCCAGAGAGCTCCCATCAGCATCAGGAGAGTGCAGCAATGACGTCAGTGCCGCATGAATCCTGAGCCGACACTGCCCCTGACAACAAGCAGGAAGGAGATGCTGCACCCCTAGTAATGGCTAGAGAGGTGCGGCGTGACAATATCCCACTCAAGGTTTAAAGATTGGCTCCATGCATGGTTTCAGATGTAGTGACCACCAGGGGTGATCACTGGTTAAGAAAGAAAGGGAGCTTCAGATGTGGAGCAAGAACTTGCTTAACATGTAGCATGATGGAAATATCAAATGTATTTAGATCATCTGTTGATGAGGTGACCTATGATATTGGATTTTATGCTAATTGTAAGACCACTTTTGCAGTCTATTTATTAGAGTGCAATATCTTCCATGTTAAGTATGTCGGTAAGACGGCAAGGGAGATTAATATAAGAGTAAGAGAACATGTGAATGATGTCAAGAATTATTGCAAGGATTCAACTGTATCTAGGCATTTTAACCTTGTTCATTTTACCAATATTGGCGATTTCACAGTAAAAATCATTGATGTGAAAAAAATTCCCCCTAGGGGTGGTAACAAATATAAAATACTTGATAAAAAGGAATTGTATTGGATATACAGACTTTAGACCAGGGTTCCCACTGGTTTAAACCTTGAGTGAGATATCAGTTATTTTATGTAAATATATATTTTTTCTGAAAATATTTAATCAGCTTAGATTTTGTATATATATTTTCCTGACTACTAAGTATGCATATTTTGTGACAGAGAGTATCAACACATTATTAATTTAATATGAAGGAAGAAATGTTATAATAATATAGTCTTATTAGGACTAAATTTATATTCCAATTGTTGGTTATAGCAGTCAGCCTCATATAATTATGAAAGTTTGAGAATTTTTTAGTCAGAGATACTACATTGATATATTAGGTGTCATATTGGTGGTATGACGTTACGAAGCATGAGAAACTTTTAACATGGTATATTTAGGTTAGCATACTGTAAATTTAATGTCAGCAATATGTGAGCTAGTTCTGCTTTGTATTAATTATATATTAATTATATATTAGCTATTATTTGTTATTTGTTATTCATTCACCAATATTGATTTGTGTTGTCATGTTTAAGATGAGTGACTGTCATTATAATATGTAATATATTATCTTTGATTTTTTTAAAGTTCAATAATGTGTACCCCTTTGTCACTTATGAGGATATATCTTTTTCTTATGGGTTTTAGTAATTTATCAGTATAGTGTATATCAGCAATTGAAACAGTTGGGTATGTAATAATAATATAATTTTTTCCTAGATGGAAACCTCTGCACATTATGAACTGGATATTAACCGTGACATACTATGTTATTTTAATGTTTTAAGTTGTAATTGGATTTAGACATTAAAGAGTTAATATGTTAACATCTATGACCGGTATAAAAGGGGGCCATATGTGTTTTATCCTCAGTCTATGAGGAAGCGCCACTAGGGGGCGCAAAACGCGTCAGTCAACCTGTCCGTGTTTGTATTTTTTACCTATATGTTGGAATAAACGTCTTTTTGAATTTCACTGCTAAGTGCTACTGGACTTTTTTCACTACAATATTTTCTGCAATTGGTTTGGTATCACTTGTATTGCTGCAGAGTATTCCTGTTGGCGTCTGACGTCATCAGCATGAGTCATTAATCGGCTGCTGGATTGTGGGTTTGGAGCGGCTGTGTAAAATTGTATGCCCTGTCTGAATCATGAAAGCTTAATTTTGACTTGACTGCTCCTTTAATAAAGGTATCCTTTCTATATAGCTGCCAACTGATTGTTGTAGTAATAAAGATCACCCAGAAGCTATTTTGTGCATTCTAGTGATTTTTAAAACTGTCACCTTAGAAATATACAATGTCTCCTAATTGAAAAGACTAAAGTCATGTGAATCAAATAAAGTTTTTGTCTGTACAACTGTCAAGTGATTGTTTTAGTAATACAGATCATCTCACAGCCACCATCATTTAGTTGTGTTGCTGATGTTAGAGCTCATATTCTACTCCGGCTGAAATTATTAGTGAAATAGTGTGAAGTGGGAGTCAGGAAACAGAATGAAAATTAAGCAACTGGCATTCAATGTTTTATTTTTTTCATGGGAGGTCAAGTCCCTTTATTAGATAATTGATTATCCCTGATCTGTACATCTAACTAATGATGAATAATCAATACAGTACATGTTTAGGTGGTGACATCTCATACAGATGCTACTATACAGTTTTAATAATTTTGTTGTGATTAAACATATTACACTAAACCAATTGTTATATGATATTTTCAACCATTATAAACAGATAACATTCTTCCTATTTTGCAGCTATTAGTAATGGATATACTTTTGTGTTTTGCAGGAACAAAAACAGCAATCCGGGGTTGTGCTACTAAAAGTATCTGTGACAGTCTTAGTGTAACAACTACTCAAGGTGTTTCTGTGAAATGCACCAATGGAAGTATGGGTCTACATATTGGCATTTTCTTTCCAGCTTTGCTTTCTCTTCTAATAATAAAAATTATTTCTTAGAAACTTTCTAAGCATGCAATGCATCAGTTCAACTTTTTAATCAAACTGATGAACTACTCAATAAAAGTTTTTTAAATATTTAATTTATATTATTAATTCTACATTTCTAGATTAATTGGTAGTAGCACGATTATTATTTTTTTTGGTAATCTAGTTGGTTTATAACTGATCATTTGTGTGTGTGTATCAGAGTATTGAAAATGTCAGATTACTGACCCCAATTTGTATATACAAATTTTCTACATTTCCAGTAAATTGAATGGATCCCAGTTGTTATTAAAATATATGTTGGGCATTTGTAAAACTATGAAGTATGCTGTATGCCTGTTAAATGTTGATACAAATACTATTTGATATAAATATTAAATATAAAGTGATCTATAGACAACAGAGCAAAAAAGTGATCCCAGATAAGATATAAAGGCTCACACATTTTAGTATTAAAGTAATAGGGAGTTATAGGAATTTGGATATATAAAGTACACTTGAATACTTCCACAGTTATTCATGCAAATGTAAGTGTGGTGTTGCATTCTAATAAACTACCAGTCAATGTGGGTGACATCAGCAATGACATCACTGACTAATATAATGACACCACTGGTTTCAATGTGCCCTGTACTTACGCAGTTGTTATTATTATTTATTTATTTTTTAAAACTTACACATGTGCAATAAGTGTAATCCCTGGCTACAGTTTCACTTTCTGATATAAATTAGTCCGCTTTTTTATTTTTGGCTCAAACGCTAACAGTGCAGAAACTATAAACTTAGCATGGCCGGATTAGAGAGCATATTACAAGTTGAAACTGCACTAAACATGCGGTGCCCCAAGACATCCTGAATTTGCATAAAAGCATATCACCTGTTTTTGGATATACACTTAATATATTGTTTAGACAGCCACTGTACAGCAAACTTACCAATGGCTAGCATAACACTCTCCCCTAACCCTTGCATTTCTGTATGTGAAAGATAGACAAGCCCAGTTCAATACAGCGATGCATGACATGATGTTCTGCTGCATTTACAATTTGTGCTTTGAATTTTATATCACCTTACACTTCAGATTAATTTTTATTACATTTATACTATGCCCTTTCTGTTTTGCATTTTACTTTGTATAAAAAAGTGTATTTATGACTGTCATTTTGATTGTAAAATCATAGTCTCTGATTAACATTAACAAATCAGTCTCATACTTTGTATATTTATGTGTATCATTTACAAATTACACAGCACTTTGCATACTAAAAAAATATCAGTTTCCCAGACAGTTTGATTACTTTATATGGGCAACATAATCAAATGTTCTTTAGTTTGGAGCGAGATTATAAAGCAGACTTCACAGGGGTTAAACTCACTGATATTTTCAAGAAAAGGGGAGGAACCTGGAAATGCCAGAGAGATGAAAGGTGCCTTCCATAGAAAGCACTGCACCTCTCTGGAATACAACATTTCACATGGGAGATATAAGGTTTAAAGACTGCATCAATTACAAATTAAACTGAATTGTTTTCACTACAATTTATCTTGCTTTTGTCTATATTCTAGTATATATTACTTCTCTGTTAGTTAATATAAGTGTATTGTGAATTTTGAGCAAACGTTGCATGCATACAGGTAGCAAGCTAAATCAGTGAGACCAGCTTGTGTAAACTGCTTACAAAATTTCACAAAACTGGTGAAAGAGCTTCAGACATACACTGGAACTCCCATGTTAAGCCAAGGGAACTGCCCTGTCCCTCCCACTTTCTGAAACAGTCAATTTTATTAATTAAATTGTGCAATGTAATTTGTAAAAGCTAAATAGAAACATACAAAGTATAGTCTTAATTTGATAAAGTAACACAGACAATTTCAAAACGTAATCAGAATTTGTAAAATCACTGCTAGAGCTAAATCTAAATGTATTAAAATTTAAATTAGAAATTGGAAAATGTTAATGCAATGATAGTTAGTGTGATGTAAGTGTAACAAAACGATCATATCATGCAGTGCTGTATTGCACTGGACTTGTCTCTCCTTCATGCAGAAATGAGAGAGATCTTGCAGTGCTGGGGAGTTCCACTCTTTTGCTTTTGAATATTAAGTGAGTTAAAGTGAATGTAAATTTTAAAGATCAAGTGCCCGATTTTTAAAAATCTGATTAAAAACAGGGGCACTTTAATTCATAAAATTTGACATTTCACTCATGTTGTAAAAATACTTGCCTTTTAATCTTGACAGCCACTCCAGCATCCCCCAGTCATTGCAAGCCTCTTCCAACGTCAGAAATGATGGATCGGTCATCCTCCAATAATGGCTACCCCCGGGGGAATCCTTGTCTAATTCAACGCCATGATTGGAGGAAGCTGGATTCCTAATTTTTGACCCAGGAAGAGGCTCTTTGATGGGCGGAGTAAGCAATGCAGCGGCTGTCAAGATTAAAAGGTATTTCCACAACACAAGTGAAATGTAAATTTTGATGAATTAAAGTGCCCCTGTTTTTTATTGAATTTTTAAAAACTGGGCACTTTATCATCAAAATTTACATTCACTTTAAGCCCCTGCGTGCCAGCATTAGCCTGTTTTATCAGTACAATTTTTTAGAGATATTTGAACTATACATTTTTTAGGTCTATGATAGGCGTTATAATATAAGTGCAATGCAAGACTTACAATAGTGATGTGATATACAAATCTTGCTGTTTTTTTGATTTTTTTTCAGTTTGTCAAAAATGAGGATGTTTGATATTTTGAGTTTGTAATGTATTATTGTGTAGTCCTCTTTAAAACATCAATAAAAATACAGTAAATATGTTTCAAAATATTAAACTTGTGCAAGTGTCCTTTTATTTGTAATTTAAAGTCTGTATTATCTGAAATTACTATAACAAAAGCTGTATCAGTGGCATACACATATGTTCTGTGGAAACCCTGCATTATAGATTTCAAACACAACTGATATACAAGTGATATACTAGTGTTATTAAAAAGTTAATGATGACTCATATTTGATTATACAAGCTACTGTTAGCTTTCTTAAAATGTGCGTTGTTTGAATATTATTGCACAGGCCATCCACAACATATGCATGTATGCTGCTAAACATTAATATGTTTTCCTGCATTTTTTTGTATAATGAAAGTATATTTAAAAAAAATGTTTTTACTACAATGTAAAAAGCATATGTGAAATTTCATTGTAACTATTATGTTCCTTGAAATAAATATCCAAAATATTTTTTAATAAATTATTTATTACATAATCTACTGTATCTCTAATCTATTCTATATAATATACATTCTTTATTTATATTATATAAACTAGACAGTATATGCAATCAAAGTGTAAAAATGTAAATATGTGCATCACTCATGAATGTGAATCATGGTCTTCTTTCATTAATACATGTTTAAGACATGTTCTTATAATTGTCTAGTAATGTATGACTTTAAAATAAGGCTAACATACAAATAATGAACCCTTTGTGCTCTTTAGGAGTGTTTAATTCCACATTGTTTGCAAGCAATAGTTTTAAAACCATATATGGTGATAAATAGTGGGGAATTCAATGATTGAATTATTACATATTAATAACTGTTCACTGCCATATATGGTGAAAATAAAGTTTCTAATCAAATACAGTATTAAACAATTGTTAAGCTTTACCAATTAAATTATTGTGTTAACTATCATCTAGATTTAGAGTTCTGCGTTAGCCGTAAAAAGCAGCATTAAGGGGTCCTAACGCTGCTTTTTAATGCCCGCTAGTATTTAGAGTCATGTAGGTAAAGGTGTACCGCTCACTTTTCTTCCGCGACTTTTGGCTACCGCAAATCCCCTTACGTCAATTGCGTATCCTATCTTTTTTATGGGATTTGCCTAATGCCAGTATTACCATTCTTGGAAGAAGTGAGCGGTACAGCCTCTACCGCCAAGACTCCTACCGCCAAAGAAAGTCAGTAGTTAAGAGCTTTATGGGCTAACGCCGAAACATAAAGCTCTTAACTACAGTGCTAAAAAGTACACTAACACCCATAAACTACCTATGAACCCCTAAACCGAGGCCCCCCCACATCGCAAACACTAAAATAAAATTATTTAACCCCTAATCTGCCAACCGTACACCGCCGCCACCTACATTATACCTATGAACTCCTAATCTGCTGTCCCTAACATCGCTGACACCTACATTATATTTATTAACCCCTAATCTGCCCCCCCAACTTTGCCGCCACCTAACTACAATTATTAACCCCTAATCTGCCGACCGGACATCGCTGCCACTAAAATAAATGTATTAACCCCTAAACCGCCGCACTCCCGCCTCGCAAACACTATAATAAATTTTATTAAACCCTAATCTGCCCTCCCTAACATCGCCGCCACCTACCTACAATTATTAACCCCTAATCTCCCGCCCCCAACGTCGCCGCTATTATAATAAAGTTATTAACCCCTAAACCTAAGTCTAACCCTAACACCCCCCTAAGTTAAATATAATTTAAATAAAACAAACTAAATTTACTATCATTAAATAAATTATTCCTATTTTAAACTAAATACTTACCTATAAAATAAACCCTAATATAGCTACAATATAACTAATAGTTACATTGTAGCTATTTTAGGATTTATATTTATTTTACAGGCAACTTTGTATTTATTTTAACTATGTACAATAGCTATTAAATAGTTTATAACTATTTAATAGCTACCTAGTTAAAATAATTACAAAATTACCTGTAAAATAAATCCTAACCTAAGTTACAAATACACCTAACACTACACTATCAATAAATTAATTAAATAAACTACAATTATCTAAACTAAAATACAATTAAATAAACTAAACTATAATTAAAAAAACCCCCACTAAATTACAGAAAATAAAAAAAATTACAAGAAGTTTAAACTAATTACACCTAATCTAAGCCCCCTAATAAAATAACCCCCCCCCCAAAAATAATAAAATGCCCTACCCTATCCTAAATTACAAAGTAATCAGCTCTTTTACCAGCCCTTAATAGTAATATATAGTGGATTTACTTGACTATAGGCTTACACACTTGTCATATTTGGAATTTGGATCAGTGCCCAAACAACATTTTTGCTTGTTTTTGTGCACCAAATGCAAACATATAAAATAATTATTAACTTTTTCACAAACTTTGGGTTTCCCACTGAAATTATTTACCCATAACATGTGCAGTTGTGAGACAAATGCTTGCAGAGACTTCTCTCTGATTCCCTGTGTTCAGAATTAGCAGACATGTATGGGTTTGTCACTGGTTTTGGTAGTTAAAAGGCTGCTAATTGCAGTGAATCACAACTTTGAAAGGGAGTTTAAAGATATGTTCAGGCAAAGGGTTAATTATTTATTTGCTATTGCATAACTGCCCAAATAAACTGTATAAATTTTAAGAACAGACAAACCAAGGTATTGATTGAGGCCTATTTTGGTATATTTCACTCTAACAGCTGGCAGTCAGAAAAATGCCAAATACAATAATTTAGAATAAAAAGATACGTTTCTCAAACAGTGGGGTTCTCATTGACATTATTTACAGAAAACATGTACAGTCAGTGAACAGTCCAATTATTTAAAGACATTTTTTAAGGTCCCTTATTTTGAAATAGCAGGCATGCATGGGCTTGTCATTGTTTTTTTGTAATTAGAAGGCTGCTAGTTGTAGCTGTTAATCACAGTTCGGAAAGGACTTTGGAGAAAGGGTTAATCTCTTCTTTGCTCTGGCATAACTGCCAGTATTAAATTATATCATTTTCATGCCACCAGCCATCCGTATTTATGGCAAGGGTTATGATTAAAAAAAAAAATTACTCAGACTTTGGGATTAGCAATTAATTTATAACCAGAATTTTTACCAATATTTTTCAGCTGTATGATACATTTCAAAGCATTTTTTGATGCATAAACCAGGTTTTGATGGGCATGTCATACAGTGAAACGTCTTTCCCTTTGTTGTGCAAACTCCGCAGCATGTTTGGGAACCAGCCTTCTTTGCTGTGTGGGGGGTATAACTGGGGAAATGTCTGGCAGTTAGTCTTGTAATTTTTCTCACACTGAAGGTTTTGGGGTGTTTTGCTATTTTCAAATAGAAGGCTTGCAATCACCTCTGTTTGGTAATTTAGGTAGGGGAGCTTTTTGCCAGATGCAGAGGTTTTGTACAAAATATAGAAGTTAAAAAGTCTGACTCATATAGGGCGCCATGTACTAAATGGCGGGCGGACAGCTTCTCAACTCGCGAAGCTGTCCGCCCGCCTTCGCTACACACGGGCAGCGGATCTGTTGATCCACTTGCCCGTATGTATCATTACACACTGATCGGAGTGTGTAATTCCCGCCCCTTCAATCGCGCAACCAATCACGCGTCTGAAGGGGCTGTCAATCACTGAGAGCGAGCGTGCTCTCAGTGATTTTGCCTCGCCAGCTAAGAGGTGGCGTAGGGTGTAGGAAGCAGAGGTCTAATGACCGCTGCTTCTTACATTGCGGGAAGCAGGCTCGCATATGCGAACCTGCCCCGCAAAGGCTCCGGAGCAGCTTTCGCTGCTTAGTATATGGAGCCCATAGACAGCAAGCTTTTTATACAAGATTTTTTTTTTTTTCTTGGGGCAAGATAAGGCTTCATCATCTGGTCAGAGAGGTCTACTCCACCCATGTATTTATTGTAGTCTAAAATGCAAACAGTTTTTTTCCATTTGTTTCCCTTCATCTCTGAGAGTAACTGCCTTGGTTCCCTCAATGTGTATAGATGTTAGCAAATACACAACTTGTTTGTCACTAAATTTAACTGCTAGGAGTTCTTTACTCTGCAATGCTGCTTTTTCCCCTGCATTTTGTTTCTTGGAGTCTAATTGCTGTAGGAAACATTTTTATATGATTTTGAAAAGGGGGATACAGGTGGATCTAATTGGCAGTCTTTCAATTCATACACTATAACATTTTGTAAGTAGACTGTGGAACGCTCACACAGTTTATAGAATTTAATACCATCATTTTCTCTTATTTATTGAATAATTTGCAATCTACCTTTGAAAAGTATTAGGGACTCTTCAATACAAATATTTTTAGATGGTGTATATACTTCAGCAAATTAATTTGTTAATATAATCAATTAGTGGACTTATTTTACATAATATATCATAATTTGGGTCAGTCAAAAACTATATCATAATTTGGGTCAGCCTGTGTGTTAGCGGTAAATTGGAGGAAACTGTGTAAGGGTTCATACTTGGATCTTGACATTACTTGTCATTATCACTGGGAACAGAGGTCTTTAAAATACAGGGTGGGTAGACCAATACAATTGTATGATTTTCTTGTGAATGATGCCCATAGTAAGAGTGAGTCCCCAATTTTTTTCTTTACTTTTTGATTAAAATATTTAAAAAAAAAAAAAAGGTTACCACACAATGTACTATTTAGTGAACAGAGACATAAAAATTGATAAATGTTTGCAGCTAGTGTGGATGCAGTTATCCACCTAATTCTATGACTGCTGATCAGACTGTTTGAGTGCCAGTCCCACTGCCTTTCTCTGAAGCATGCAAGAAGCTTCATTTCCCCAACACTGAGGAGTGAGGACTGCAAAGTGAAGGAAGTCAGTGAGCCTCCTGCTCATTGTACTGTTCACAGCTACTAGGTCACTGACCTTCATGCAGACAGTGTGTGTGTGTGTGTGGGGGGGGGGGGGGAGCAGCATGTCACATTCCAGCCTCAGAAAAAAAATATAGCCATTCTCTCCCTTATTACCCTCAAATTAGCCAATAGGATGTAATCAGCTCTCATCCTATTGGCTGATTTGAATTTTTCAGCCAAAAGGAATGCAAGGTACCACAATATAAAAGGGGTACCTTGCATTCAATCTTTAGTATACAGCGGACGATCGCATGAAGAGGACTTCCGTGTCAGATGATCGCGCTGCCTCCGTGCCACCGCGATGAAGATGGAAGATGGTCCTGCGCTGGATGAAGATGGATCCGTCTGGATGAAGATTTTTGATGCCCAGAAAAAGATGGATGTCCAAACTTCAACAATGGTAAGTACCTATTTTGGGGTTAATGCTATTTTTATTGTTATTTCTTTTGAGGGGTGTTTTTTTCATTATTGCATTTTTTATTTGTATTGGCAGTTTAAGAGCTGATTGCCCTTTTAAGGGCAATGCCCATACAAATGCCCCTTTAGGGGCAATGGGTAGATTCATGTTTTTTTTTTAGTTAGTTGTTTTTTATTTTGGGGGGTTGTAATTTTAGGGGGGACTTTTTATTAGAAAAAGATCTGTTAGACTTAAAGGGACACTGTACCCAAAAAAATTCTTTCGTGATTCAGATTGAGCATGCAATTTTAAGCAACTTTCTAATTTACTCCTATTATCAATTTTTCTTCATTCTCTTGCTATCATTATTTGAAAAAGAAGGCATCTAAGCTTTTTTTTGGTTTCAGTACTCTGGACAGCACTTTTTTATTGGTGGATGAATTTATCCACCAATCAGCAAGGACAACCCAGGTTGTTCACCAAAAATGGGCCGGCATCTAAACTTACATTCTTGCATTTCAATTAAAGATACCAAGAGAATGAAGAAAATTTGACAATAGGAGTAAATTAGAAAGTTGCTTAAAATTTCATGCTCAATCTGAATCACGAAAGAAATTTTTTGGGTACAGTGTCCCTTTAAGGCAACGCAAAAGATGGAAAAAGGTCACCACTGCTTGAAAGATAAAAATGTAAACTTTATTCCAAATTTTTTAAAAAAATACAGGACAGCAGTACCCATATGTTTAGTTAAGTAGGAGCGTACCAATAAGTGGCTTACGCATTTCAGCATAGTGCCATAGTCATAGCCCTACTTAAGGCAATGCCCTACAAAAGGCAATTTTAAGGGCTATTGGTAGTTTATTGTTAGATTAGGGTTTTTATTCTGGGGTGTCTTTTTTTGTTTTTAAGGGGGTATTAGATTAGGAATAACTTTTTTATTTTGGATCATTTAGTTTGCTATTTTCTGTAATCTTAGCTTTTATATTTTTGTAATCTTAGCTTTTTTATTTTTGTATTCTTAGTTTTTTATTTTAATATAATGTTAGGTTTTTGTTTAAGTAATTTAGGTTTATTTATGTATTGTAATTTTAAAATAATTTTTAATGTAGTCATTATTTTTTTTATTGTATGTAATTGTAATTTAATTACATAATTTCATAATGGGGTGTTAGGTTAGCAGGCTTAGTTATTAGATTAATACTTTGCATTGTGGGGGACTGGCAAATTTGGGGTTACTGGTATAATTAGGTAGATTGCTATGTGGGGGGTTGGTTGTTTAGAGATTAATAGGTTAATTAGTTGTTTGTATTGTGGGGGGTTGGCAGTTTAGGTATTAATAGGATAATTATTTATTTTGCGTTGTTGGTGGTTGGTAGTTTAGGGGTTATTAGGTTTATATAGTGGATTGCATTGTGGGGGGGATGGCAGATTGGAGGTTAATAACTTTTACTAATAGTTGCAAAGTGGGGGGATGGCAGTTTAGGGTTTAATAACTTTTATTAGGGAGTTTGCAATGTGTGGGGATGAAGATAATGAAGAAAAAATGATAATAGGAGTAAATTAGAAAGTTGCTTAAAATTGCATGCTCTATCTGAATCACGAAAGAAAAAAATTGCGTTCAGTGTCCCTTTAAGGATAGAGGTAGTGGGCTTCAATTAATGGAGTACATTCAAATGAGGGGTTAGTTACTAGGAATTTTTCCCAAGGGTCAGTTCTTTGGCCTTTCCTGTTTAACATGTTCAGCAGTGATATTGGAAGTTGGATTCAGGGGAAGGTTTGTTTGTTTGCTGACGATACTAACATTTGTAACAGAGTTGATGTTCCGGTAGGGGTTGATCAAATGAACAGTGATAATAAAAAACTGAAGGACTGGGCAAATAAACCTAAAGGCCAATTATAGTCTCAATGGCACATTACTGACTGTAACTAAAGAGGAATGGGACTTGGGAATTATTTCAGATTACTTAAAACTTGGTAAACACTGCAGCAGTGCAGCCAGTAAGGCCAGTCAAATACTTGTTTGCATTTGGAGAGGTAATAGTAGCAGACATAGCAAGGTTTTTAAGCCAATTTACAGATCATTAGTTAGTCCTCATCTGGAATACTGTGTACAGTTATGGAGACCATGGCCTCTAGTTATAAAAGTCTGGCGGACCTGATCCGCCAGTGCAGATCAGGTCTGCCAGACTTCGCTAAATACGGTGAGCAATACGCTCGCCATATTAATCATTGCACCAGCAGCTCACAAGAGCTGCTGGTGCAATGCCGCCCCCTGCAGACTCGCGGGCAATAGTCCGCCAGCAGGGGGGTGTCAATCAACCCGATCGTACTCGATCGGGTTGTATTGTTGCGATGTCTGTCTGCCTGCTCAAATCAGGCGGACAGGTTATGGAGCAGCGGTCTTTGTGACCGCTGCTTCATAACTGCTGTTTCTGGCGAGTTTGATGATTCGCCAGAAACACGGGGCATCAAGCTCCATACGGAGCTTGTTAAATAGAGCCCCCATATCTTCAGAAGGAAACTGTCTAAAGGAGAGCTACTAAAATGGTAGATGGTCTAAAAAATAAAATGTACAAAGAAAGATTTTATGAACTACAAATGCATAGTTTAGAGGAGAGAAGGGAAAGGGGTGGCATGATAGAGACTTTCAAATATATGAAGGGACTTAATAAAGTTGAAGCTGAAAGCATTTTCCACAAAAAAAATGCAAAAACAAGGGGTCACATTCTTAAAGGGACATGAAACCCCAAAATGTTCTTGCATGATTCAGATAGAGAATACAATTTTAAACAACTTTCTAATTTACTTCTATTATCTAATCTGTTTTATTCTCTTGGTATCATTTGTTGAAGGAGCAACCATGCACTAATGCTTTCTAACTGAACACATGGGTGAGCCAATAACAATTAATATATATATATATGCAGCCTCCAGGTTCCTAGGTTCTCTGCTGCTCCTGAGCTTGACTAGATAAACCTTTCAACAAAAGATAACAAGAGAAGGAAGCAAATTAAATAATAGAAGTAAATTGGAAAGTTGTTTAAAATTGTATTCTCTATCTGAATCATGAAATATTTTTGGGGGGTTTATGTCCCTTTAACCCCTTAATGCCCACAGCACTTTTCCATTTTCTGTCCGTTTGGGACCAAGGCTATTTTTACATTTCTGCAGTGTGTTTGTGTTTAGCTGTAATTTTCCTCTTACTCATTTACTGTACCCACACATATTATATACCGTTTTTCTCGCCATTAAATGGACTTTCTAAAGATACCATTATTTTAATCAAATCTTATAATTTATAATTAAAAAAATATATAAAATATGAAAAAAAAATTGGAAAAAACACACTTTTTCTAACTTTGACCCCCACAATCTGATACACATCTACAACCACCAAAAAACACCCATGCTAAATAGTTTCTAAATTTTGTCCTGAGTTTAGAAATATCCAATGTTTACATGTTATTTGCTTTTTTTGCAAGTTATAGGGCAATAAATAGTAGCACTTTGCTATTTACAAACCACTTTTTTTCAAAATTAGTGCTAGTTACATTGGGACACTGATATCTTTCAGGAATCCCTGACTATCCCTTGACATGTATATATATTTTTTTTAGAAGACATCCCAAAGTATTGATCTAGGCCCATTTTGGTATATTTCATGCCAACATTTCACCGCCAAATGCGATCACATAAAAAAATTGTTCACTTTTTCACAAATATTTTCACAAACTTTAGGTTTCTCCCTGAAATTATTTACAAACAACTTGTGCAATAATGGCACAAGTGGTTGTAAATGCTTCTCTGGGATCCCCTTTTTTTCATAAATAGCAGACATATATGGCTTTGGCATTGCTTTTTGTTAATTAGAAGGCCGCTAAATGCCACTGTGCACCACACGTGTGTTATGCCCAGCAGTGAAGGGGTTAATTAAGGCGCATGTAGGGAGCTTGTAGGGTTTATTTAAGCTTTAGTGTAGTGTAGTAGACAACCCTAAGTATTGATCTAGGCCCATTTTGGTATATTTCATGCCACCATTTCACCGTCAAATGCAATCAAATATAAAAAATTGTTCACTTTTTCACAAACTTTTTTACAAACTTAAGGTTTCTCACTGAAATTATTTACAAACAGCTTGTGCAATTATGGCACAAATGGTTGTAAATGCTTCTCTGGGATCCCCTTTGTTCAGAAATAGCAGACATATATGGCTTTGGCGTTGCTTTTTGGTAATTAGAAGGCCTCTAAATGCCACTGCGCACCACATGTGTGTTATGCCCAGCAGTGAAGGGGTTAATTAAATCGCATGTAGGGAGCTTGTAGGGTTAATTTTAGCTTTAGTGTAGTGTAGTAGACAACCCTAAGTATTGATATAGGCCCATTTTGGTATATTTCGTGCCACCATTTCACCGTCAAATGCAATCAAATAAAAAAATTGTTCACTTTTTCACAAACTTTTTTACAAACTTTAGGTTTCTCACTGAAATGATTTACAAACAGCTTGTGCAATTATGGCACAAATGGTTGTAAATGCTTCTCTGGGATCTGATCCCCTTTGTTTAGAAATAGCAGACATATATGGCTTTGGCGTTGCTGTTTGGTAATTAGAAGGCCGCTAAATGCCGCTGCGCATCACACGTGTATTATGGCTAGCAGTGAAGGGGTTTATTAGGTAGCTTGTAGGGAGCTTGCAGGGTTAATTTTAGCTTTAGTGTAGAGATCAGCCTCACTCCTGACACATCACACCCCCTGATCCTTCCCAAACAGCTCTCTTCCTTCCCCCACCCCACAATTGTCCCCGCCATATTAAGTAATGGCAGAAAGTCTGCCAGTACTAAAATAAAAGGTATGTTTTAAATAGTATTTAATTTTTTTTAGCATATTTACATATGCTGGTGTGTAGGATCCACCCTTAGCCCCCAACCTCCCTGATCCCCCCAAAAATATCTCTAACCCTCCCCCTCTAACTTATTAGGAGCCATCTTGGGTACTGGCAGCTGTCTGCCAGTACCCAGTTTACAATAAAAATAATTTTTTTATTTTACTTTTATTTTTCTGTAGTGTAGCTTCCCCCCCACAAAGATCAACCCCCACCCCCCCCCAAGATAACTTAAACACACTTTATTTTTATTTCAAACCCCCCTCTCTCCCACTTTTGAGACAAAAAAATTCCGTAGTATAGCGGTTCCCACCCGCTCCCTCCCCGCTCACGCGCACCCCCCGTCACGCCCCGTGCACATGCGCGCGTACGTGCACGCCCCCGGCCTCAATATTGAGGCATCACTGCAATCATCGTAAAGCGGCTGGAAGCGTTTAGGATCACTTTCACCGTTTTTCCCAAACCGACGGCGTGCAGGGTACGTCCTCGGTCGTTAAGTGTATTTTTTGGAGGACGTACCCTGCACGTCTTCGGTCGTTAAGGGGTTAAGTTAGAAGTTAGCAGATTCAGTAGAAATGTGAGGAAACTTTTTTTTTAAATAAAGGGTGGTGGATTCATGGAATTACTTTAAAATTTAAGTGATAAACACAAAGACTGTATAGGAATTCATTAATGCCTGGGACATGCAAAAGACTATACTAAGAAAAAAGTAAAATTTTTGTTCCTTTTTACAGTCAAATGCTATGTTTCTATGATATAATTAGGGCAGGCAGTGAATGCCACTGGTTTTGTTCTTCTAACCCCAGTGTCATAAAACATTCTGAGCAATATCTGCCAAACAGTGAAGGCTACAAATAATATAAATGGTACCATGTTGTAATAATTGGGAATTTCAGTTACCCTGAATTAGATACTGCAATAGGAAAACATTTTATTTTACTATACTAAAAGACAACTAAATATCAATATTAAAAGAGGAAACAGCTACAAATAAATGCTACACTGGATTTATTGTTGTCAAATAATGCACAATATCAAATAGAAGATTTTCTGTTTTTTGGGGGGCAGTGTTGTTGCTGCTTATTTGTAAACCTCAACAATATTCTTTAGCACTGATAGCAATTGTCACAATTTAAATCCGTTTCCATAACTATTGTCAAAAAGATCCAATTTAGATCTTTTAGCTCTCAAATGCTAAAAATATGTAGAAGCACAATTGGATTAGCTGAAATAGAAAATTAAAAATAAATAGTAAATGATTGCAATAACAACGCAAAGGTGTTATCAAGCATAAAAATTAAAAAAAAGCTTCCTCCTATAGAAATGAAATAGGCTCTCTGTAATAGAGGAACACAAAGGGGAGTGTGAGGGTTGTAAGGGAGCACCTGACAGTGATATAGATGCTCAGTTTGCAGCAAATACAAATAAAACTGAAATGGTTTCACTATAATTGAACAATGCTTTGTTTCTAGATTAGTAAATACTGGGATGGTCACATCCTAATGGTCTTCACATAGCAGAATATGTTCTATTTATTCATAAATGCATATCTCTACATATATCATGTTTTTTTTGCACAAATATATATTTATACATGATTATATAAAGGTATATATATATATATATATATATATATATATATATATATATATATATATATATCAGAAGAGAGAGAACAGCACTCCTGAGATAGAACAAAAGCTAGAATAACTTCCATGCCTGTTCATTTTTATTGCAACTCAGGGTGCATGTTCTTTTAGCACACTATGCCCTTTCACAGAGAAAAAATATCCTGTAGCATTTCAGTCTGACCCTGCCCAATGACAGTCCAGTGCCGAAATACCAGGCAATTCCTCTCTGAACAAGAGAAAGAACAACCCCAGACAAACGTTTGGCCTTCTGTGGGCCTCGTCAATGAGGTGCAGTTGTATCTCTCTAAGTGCATGTGTACACAGAGTCTGCATCTGGTTTCCCCATTACTCTTAGGGAGACCCAAGAGTAATTTGTGTAAATATCAGAAGAGAGAGAATAGCACTCCTGAGATAGAACAAAAGCTAGAATAACTTCCATGCCTGTTAATTTTTATTGAAACTCAGGGTGTGTGTTCTTTTAGTACACTGTGGGGCCTATCTATCAAGCTCCGAATGGCGCTTGATGCCCTGTGTTTCTGGTGAGCCTGTAGGATTGCCAGAAACAGCAGTTATGAAGCAGCAGTATAAAGACCGCTGCTCCATAACCCTGTCCGCCTGCTCTGAGCAGGTGGACAGACATCGCAGTAATTCAACCCGATCTAGTACGATCGGGTTGATTGACACCTCCCTGCTTGCGGCCAATTGGCCGCGAGTCTGCAGGGGGTGGTGTTGCACCAGCAGCTCACAAGAGCTGCTGGTGCAATGCTGAATACGGAGAGCGTATTGCTCTCCGCATTCAGCGATGTCTGTCGGACCTGATACGCATTGTCGGATCAGGTCCGACAGACATATGATAAATTGGCCTCTATGCCCTTTAACAGAGAAAAAATATCCTGTAGCATATCAGTCTGACCCTGCCCAATGACAGTCCAGCACCGAAATACCAGGCAATTCCTCTCTGAACAAGAGAAACAACAACCCCAGACGATAGTTTCGGCCTTCTGTGGGCCTCGTCCGTGTGGTGCAGTTGTATCTCTCTTAGGGCATGTGTGCACGGAGTCCACGTCTGGTTTCCCAATTACTCTTATAATATCTATTTAGAAATATATTCCCCGATGTGAAGAACATTTGAATGTGAAATATTCACAGTAAATACATAGCTAAAACATTTATTAAATATGAATATTGCTTAAATATGTTTTTTCATAACTGCAAAGGGCACCAATACACTTTTATATATATATATATATATATATATATATATATATATATATATATATATATATATATATATATGTCTATATATGTGTACATATGTATCTAGGTGTTTTTAGGTGTATATATGTCTGTAAATACATATATACACATATAAATACATATGTACACATATATATATACAAATATATATTTATATATATATACATACATATATATCTTTAGAAATGTATATGTAAGTATCTCTATGTTAAATTCTTTTTTTCTTACAACTGAAACCTCATATCTTTGAGCACACTTTTGTGTGCAATATTTTTTTTAATCATTTTTATTAGATGATGTTATTATAAATGTAACTGTGTATTGTAATGTATTTTTGATGTGTTTTGTGACAATTTTTAGTTTTGTAAAACAGCTAACCAGAGCACTTAAGGTTGTGCTAACCGGCTCAAGCATTTACTTTAAACTTGTAATACGAGTGAAACACCTGATGCTTGCAAACAGCCGCAATAAAACTCTTTTCCTTCTTAGCTGATGAGAGTCCATAGCTTCATAACATGTGGGATATATTCCAGCCTATCAGGATGAGGTTAAGAACCCTCACAGAGCTTTAGCCCCTCCCACCTCCTCTCCAGTTTGTTCTTGGCTTCCGAGGAGAGAGGTTGAAAATTTTAGAGGTGCTATACTATCAAGAGTTCATTCTTTTTTTCATATGATTTGTGAGTTCAGACCCATTGTCCCTAGGCAACTGAACTCAAAGAAGATTTAAGAAGAGTTTGAGTGAAACAGGAATGAGGATTACCTCTGTTATGTGCTTTCTATAACCCTAGTGAGTAATTTAACAGTCATAAAGTCTTCAGGCATCGCAGGGAACTATTCTTAGCCTCCCCCTGAGGTGTTACAGGTATATTTGCAGTATCCTCTGCAGTATTGTTACTTGCACTGGATGGGCTTTCCACTGGATCAGCAACTTGTGAGTGAAAAAGGCCTCAGCATGCTGGTAAGACACAATGGAGGGGTGTTTCAGTCCAAGTAAGTGACTCAGGTACTACACAGCCCAGGAGCTATCCAATAGTACTCTCTTTACAGGTACTACATAGTTGGGGGTCACAGCCTTACACCTGAGAAGCTTTACCTATGTGTTTAACATGGAAATTTTGGGGAATGAGGCACAGGAAAGTTCTTATCTAGCATCCTTATGACTTCTTAGCAGCTCAATTTACTATTTGTTTTTACTCAAAAATCAAATTTTTTCATTTTTCTACAAATGTGTAATCTCTTTTTAATAGAGCCAGTAACTGCCCTGTGTAGTTATCAATTAGATCTCTCACAGTGCAGTTGGGCAGGAGGACACAGGTGGCCTTAGGAGATGTGTTTTTCACAATTTAAAATTTTGGAAGTTTATTTCAAAATCTTGTACAAGTCTTGGCCCTGCATATTGTTATAGCGATAAGTTCCGCAACCTCTCCTTGGCAACCTTTTTACATTCTCTGCTTCAGCTGCTGTGAATTTGATCTGGTGGATTCTAAGACATTTTGGTGTTTTATTATGACAAGTTTAACCTTTTTTTTTGCCCTGGAGGTAAGAATTGCTCGGGGTGCTGGGTGTTTAGAAGGTTTTCTGTGCTACTTATTTTTCATTCTCTTAGCTCTTTTTGTGTTCTGAGTTATACTTTGGGCTAGTTCTGGTGTGAATAATTTTAATCCCAGTTTTTGAACAGCAATTTTCTTTTTAATTGTGTATCCCCCATAATTTTATGTGTTTTGCATCAAATTTAACCCCCTTTTAGCCCATTAAGGGGCACAATCCTGTATTACCACAATTTGGTTTATTTTCATGCAGCAACCTGATAAAATGGTCTTAGTTTCTATAATAAGTTTATATTTTCTATAAGGCTTATCTGCTGTAATTT
Source organism: Bombina bombina (assembly GCF_027579735.1). Lineage (NCBI taxonomy): Eukaryota > Metazoa > Chordata > Amphibia > Anura > Bombinatoridae > Bombina > Bombina bombina. The sequence continues at coordinate 251,438,889 of NC_069506.1, read as the reverse complement.
AACAATTTCATATTAATTCCTCATATTGGAGTTTTTTATATATCTCAGATGTTTAAATTTGCTCACAAAATGTATACATATAATTTTAGATTAATAAAAAGAGAGAAGCGCTCAACCTAGGAACGAACAATAGCATAATAGCTTGTTCTATGGCTAGTTACCACCCAAGAACCAGCCTCTTTTTGCTCAACATATGCCTTTCACAGAGAAGAACTTTCCTGAAGCATATCAGTCTGATTCTGACTTCACAGTACAATCCAGCCCTGAAATACCAGGCAATCCCTCTCTGAACAAGAGACACAGCAAAACCCCAGACGTACGTTTCGGCCTAGTGTGGGCCTCGTCAGTGAGGTGCAGCTATATCCCTCTAGGCACACTGAGCAACGGGTCCATGTCTGGATTCCCACATCACACTTATCTCTTTTTATTTATGCAAATTATGACACTTAGGGAAGTCTGCCTAAGTGTGATGCAGGAATCCAGATGTGGACCCATTGCTCAGTGTGCCTAGAGGGATATGGCTGCACCTCACTGACGAGGCCCACAATAGGCCAAAACGTACATCTGGGCTTTTGCCGTTTCTCTTGTTCAGAGAGGGATTGCCTGGTATTTTGGGGCTGGACTGCACTGTGAAGTCAGGACCAGACTGATATGCTTCAGGAAAGTTCTTCTCTGTGAAAGGCACATATTGAGCAAAAAGAGGCTGCTTCTAAGGTGGCAACTAGCCATAGAACAAGCTATTATGCTATTGTTCATTCCCAGGTTGAGCGCTTCTCTCTTTTTATTTATGCAAATTATGACACTTAGGGAAGTTTCCCTAAGTGTGATGCGGGAATCCAGACGTGGACCCATTGCTCAGTGTGCCTAGAGGGATATGGCTGCACCTCACTGACAAGGCCCACAATAGGCCGAAATGTACGTCTGGGGTTTTGCCATTTCTCTCGTTCAGAGAGGGATTGCCTGGTATTTCGGGGCTGGACTGCACTGTTTAGTCGGGATCAGACTGATATGCTTCAGGAAAGTTCTTCTCTGTGAAAGGCACATATTGAGCAAAAAAAGGCTGCTTCTAAGGTGGCAACTAGCCATAGAACAAGCTATTATGCTATTGATCGTTCCCAGGTTGAGCGCTTCTCTCTTTTTATTTATGCAAATTATGACACTTAGGGAAGTCTCCCTAAGTGTGATGCGGGAATCCAGACATGGACCCATTGCTCAGTGTGCCTAGAGGGATATGGCTGCACCTCAATGACAAGGCCCACAATAGGCCGAAACGTACATCTGGGGTTTTGCTGTTTCTCTCGTTCAGAGAGGGATTGCCTGGTATTTCGGGGCTGGACTGCACTGTTTAGTCGGGATCAGACTGATATGCTTAAGGAAAGTTCTTCTCTGTGAAAGGCACAAATCTAGCAAAAAGAAGCTGCTTCTAAGGTGGCAACTAGCCATAGAACAAGCTATTATGCTATTGTTCGTTCCCAGGTTGAGCGCTTCTCTCTTTTTATTTATGCAAATTATGACACTTAGGGAAGTCTCCCTAAGTGTGATGCGGGAATCCAGACGTGGACCCGTTGCTCAGTGTGCCTAGAGGGATATGGCTGCACCTCCCTGACGAGGCCCACAATAGGCCGAAACGTACGTCTGGGGTTTTGCCGTATCTCTCGTTCAGAGAGGGATTGCCTGGTATTTCGGGGCTGGACTGCACTGTTTAGTCGGGATCAGACTGATATGCTTCAGGAAAGTTATTTTATGTGAAAGGCACAAATCTAGCAAAAAGAAGCTGCTTCTAAGGTGGCAACTAGCCATAGAACAAGCTATTATGCTATTGTTCGTTCCCAGGTTGAGCGCTTCTCTCTTTTTATTTATGCAAATTATGACACTTAGGGAAGTCTCCCTAAGTGTGATGCGGGAATCCAGACGTGGACCCGTTGCTCAGTGTGCCTAGAGGGATATGGCTGCACCTCCCTGACGAGGCCCACAATAGGCCGAAACGTACGTCTGGGGTTTTGCCGTATCTCTCGTTCAGAGAGGGATTGCCTGGTATTTCGGGGCTGGACTGCACTGTTTAGTCGGGATCAGACTGATATGCTTCAGGAAAGTTCTTTTATGTGAAAGGCACATATTGAGCAAAAAGAGGCTGCTTCTAAGGTGGCAACTAGCCATAGAACAAGCTATTATGCTGGTGCAATGCTGAATACGGAGAGCGTATTGCTCTCCGCATTCAGCGATGTCTGTCGGACCTGATACGCATTGTCGGATCAGGTCCGACAGACATATGATAAATTGGCCTCTATGCCCTTTAACAGAGAAAAAATATCCTGTAGCATATCAGTCTGACCCTGCCCAATGACAGTCCAGCACCGAAATACCAGGCAATTCCTCTCTGAACAAGAGAAACAACAACCCCAGACGATAGTTTCGGCCTTCTGTGGGCCTCGTCCGTGTGGTGCAGTTGTATCTCTCTTAGGGCATGTGTGCACGGAGTCCACGTCTGGTTTCCCAATTACTCTTATAATATCTATTTAGAAATATATTCCCCGATGTGAAGAACATTTGAATGTGAAATATTCACAGTAAATACATAGCTAAAACATTTATTAAATATGAATATTGCTTAAATATGTTTTTTCATAACTGCAAAGGGCACCAATACACTTTTATATATATATATATATATATATATATATATATATATATATATATATATATATATATATATATATGTCTATATATGTGTACATATGTATCTAGGTGTTTTTAGGTGTATATATGTCTGTAAATACATATATACACATATAAATACATATGTACACATATATATATACAAATATATATTTATATATATATACATACATATATATCTTTAGAAATGTATATGTAAGTATCTCTATGTTAAATTCTTTTTTTCTTACAACTGAAACCTCATATCTTTGAGCACACTTTTGTGTGCAATATTTTTTTTAATCATTTTTATTAGATGATGTTATTATAAATGTAACTGTGTATTGTAATGTATTTTTGATGTGTTTTGTGACAATTTTTAGTTTTGTAAAACAGCTAACCAGAGCACTTAAGGTTGTGCTAACCGGCTCAAGCATTTACTTTAAACTTGTAATACGAGTGAAACACCTGATGCTTGCAAACAGCCGCAATAAAACTCTTTTCCTTCTTAGCTGATGAGAGTCCATAGCTTCATAACATGTGGGATATATTCCAGCCTATCAGGATGAGGTTAAGAACCCTCACAGAGCTTTAGCCCCTCCCACCTCCTCTCCAGTTTGTTCTTGGCTTCCGAGGAGAGAGGTTGAAAATTTTAGAGGTGCTATACTATCAAGAGTTCATTCTTTTTTTCATATGATTTGTGAGTTCAGACCCATTGTCCCTAGGCAACTGAACTCAAAGAAGATTTAAGAAGAGTTTGAGTGAAACAGGAATGAGGATTACCTCTGTTATGTGCTTTCTATAACCCTAGTGAGTAATTTAACAGTCATAAAGTCTTCAGGCATCGCAGGGAACTATTCTTAGCCTCCCCCTGAGGTGTTACAGGTATATTTGCAGTATCCTCTGCAGTATTGTTACTTGCACTGGATGGGCTTTCCACTGGATCAGCAACTTGTGAGTGAAAAAGGCCTCAGCATGCTGGTAAGACACAATGGAGGGGTGTTTCAGTCCAAGTAAGTGACTCAGGTACTACACAGCCCAGGAGCTATCCAATAGTACTCTCTTTACAGGTACTACATAGTTGGGGGTCACAGCCTTACACCTGAGAAGCTTTACCTATGTGTTTAACATGGAAATTTTGGGGAATGAGGCACAGGAAAGTTCTTATCTAGCATCCTTATGACTTCTTAGCAGCTCAATTTACTATTTGTTTTTACTCAAAAATCAAATTTTTTCATTTTTCTACAAATGTGTAATCTCTTTTTAATAGAGCCAGTAACTGCCCTGTGTAGTTATCAATTAGATCTCTCACAGTGCAGTTGGGCAGGAGGACACAGGTGGCCTTAGGAGATGTGTTTTTCACAATTTAAAATTTTGGAAGTTTATTTCAAAATCTTGTACAAGTCTTGGCCCTGCATATTGTTATAGCGATAAGTTCCGCAACCTCTCCTTGGCAACCTTTTTACATTCTCTGCTTCAGCTGCTGTGAATTTGATCTGGTGGATTCTAAGACATTTTGGTGTTTTATTATGACAAGTTTAACCTTTTTTTTTGCCCTGGAGGTAAGAATTGCTCGGGGTGCTGGGTGTTTAGAAGGTTTTCTGTGCTACTTATTTTTCATTCTCTTAGCTCTTTTTGTGTTCTGAGTTATACTTTGGGCTAGTTCTGGTGTGAATAATTTTAATCCCAGTTTTTGAACAGCAATTTTCTTTTTAATTGTGTATCCCCCATAATTTTATGTGTTTTGCATCAAATTTAACCCCCTTTTAGCCCATTAAGGGGCACAATCCTGTATTACCACAATTTGGTTTATTTTCATGCAGCAACCTGATAAAATGGTCTTAGTTTCTATAATAAGTTTATATTTTCTATAAGGCTTATCTGCTGTAATTTAACAATTTCATATTAATTCCTCATATTGGAGTTTTTTATATATCTCAGATGTTTAAATTTGCTCACAAAATGTATACATATAATTTTAGATTAATAAAAAGAGAGAAGCGCTCAACCTAGGAACGAACAATAGCATAATAGCTTGTTCTATGGCTAGTTACCACCCAAGAACCAGCCTCTTTTTGCTCAACATATGCCTTTCACAGAGAAGAACTTTCCTGAAGCATATCAGTCTGATTCTGACTTCACAGTACAATCCAGCCCTGAAATACCAGGCAATCCCTCTCTGAACAAGAGACACAGCAAAACCCCAGACGTACGTTTCGGCCTAGTGTGGGCCTCGTCAGTGAGGTGCAGCTATATCCCTCTAGGCACACTGAGCAACGGGTCCATGTCTGGATTCCCACATCACACTTATCTCTTTTTATTTATGCAAATTATGACACTTAGGGAAGTCTGCCTAAGTGTGATGCAGGAATCCAGATGTGGACCCGTTGCTCAGTGTGCCTAGAGGGATATGGCTGCACCTCACTGACGAGGCCCACAATAGGCCAAAACGTACATCTGGGCTTTTGCAGTTTCTCTTGTTCAGAGAGGGATTGCCTGGTATTTTGGGGCTGGACTGCACTGTGAAGTCAGGACCAGACTGATATGCTTCAGGAAAGTTCTTCTCTGTGAAAGGCACATATTGAGCAAAAAGAGGCTGCTTCTAAGGTGGCAACTAGCCATAGAACAAGCTATTATGCTATTGTTCATTCCCAGGTTGAGCGCTTCTCTCTTTTTATTTATGCAAATTATGACACTTAGGGAAGTTTCCCTAAGTGTGATGCGGGAATCCAGACGTGGACCCATTGCTCAGTGTGCCTAGAGGGATATGGCTGCACCTCACTGACAAGGCCCACAATAGGCCGAAATGTACGTCTGGGGTTTTGCCATTTCTCTCGTTCAGAGAGGGATTGCCTGGTATTTCGGGGCTGGACTGCACTGTTTAGTCGGGATCAGACTGATATGCTTCAGGAAAGTTCTTCTCTGTGAAAGGCACATATTGAGCAAAAAAAGGCTGCTTCTAAGGTGGCAACTAGCCATAGAACAAGCTATTATGCTATTGATCGTTCCCAGGTTGAGCGCTTCTCTCTTTTTATTTATGCAAATTATGACACTTAGGGAAGTCTCCCTAAGTGTGATGCGGGAATCCAGACATGGACCCATTGCTCAGTGTGCCTAGAGGGATATGGCTGCACCTCAATGACAAGGCCCACAATAGGCCGAAACGTACATCTGGGGTTTTGCTGTTTCTCTCGTTCAGAGAGGGATTGCCTGGTATTTCGGGGCTGGACTGCACTGTTTAGTCGGGATCAGACTGATATGCTTAAGGAAAGTTCTTCTCTGTGAAAGGCACAAATCTAGCAAAAAGAAGCTGCTTCTAAGGTGGCAACTAGCCATAGAACAAGCTATTATGCTATTGTTCGTTCCCAGGTTGAGCGCTTCTCTCTTTTTATTTATGCAAATTATGACACTTAGGGAAGTCTCCCTAAGTGTGATGCGGGAATCCAGACGTGGACCCGTTGCTCAGTGTGCCTAGAGGGATATGGCTGCACCTCCCTGACGAGGCCCACAATAGGCCGAAACGTACGTCTGGGGTTTTGCCGTATCTCTCGTTCAGAGAGGGATTGCCTGGTATTTCGGGGCTGGACTGCACTGTTTAGTCGGGATCAGACTGATATGCTTCAGGAAAGTTCTTTTATGTGAAAGGCACATATTGAGCAAAAAGAGGCTGCTTCTAAGGTGGCAACTAGCCATAGAACAAGCTATTATGCTATTGTTCGTTCCCAGGTTGAGCGCTTCTCTCTTTTTATTTATGCAAATTATGACACTTAGGGAAGTCTCCCTAAGTATGATGCGGGAATCCAGACGTGGAACCGTTGCTCAGTGTGCCTAGAGGGATATGGCTGCACCTCACTGACGAGGCCCACAATAGGCCGAAATGTACGTCTGGGGTTTTGCCGTTTCTCCCGTTCAGAGAGGGATTGCCAGGTATTTCGGGGCTGGACTGCACTGTTTAGTCGGGATCAGACTAATATGCTTCAGGAAAGTTCTTCTCTGTGAAAGGCACATATTGAGCAAAAAGAGGCTGCTTCTAAGGTGGCAACTAGCCATAGAACAAGCTATTATGTTATTGTTCATTCCCAGGTTGAGCGCTTCTCTCTTTTTATTTATATAATTTTAGATGTATTTCCTTTCTGCTAGAGTATAATCAATTATGACAGAGAGTTTCTGTAGTATTTTATGGAACACAGATTTAAAACAGCGTACTCTACTTAAAGTACAATAATTTTATATATAGGTATGAAATTGTACAACAGACATTGGCCTCTATTTATCAAGCTGTCAACTTACCTGCATTCAACGGCACCAATACGCTCGCCTAAGATAGCCTAACATCGCTGTCGCAGACCTGAATACGTTCTCCAAAATTATCAAAAAAGCTTTCAAAAAGCCGCGCACCAAGTACGGAGCGATGAGCAGCGGACTGTTGTTAACTAACAGTCATCGATCTTGCTGCTCTTCGGCTTTTTCACAGCTTTTTTGCTACCCTGTCACTAAACACCCACACTATACTATACTGTTTACCCCCTATACCACCTCTCCCGGACCCCGCCGCCACTCTAATAAATGTATTAACCCCTAAACCGCCGCTCATGGACCCCGCCACAACTCTAATAAATGTATTAACCCCTAAACCGCCGCTCACGGACCCCACCGCAACTCTAATAAATGTATTAACCCCTAAACTGCCGCTAACGGACCCTGCCGCAAATCTAATAAATGTATTAACCCCTAAACCGCCGCTCACGGAGCCCACCGCCACTCTAATAAACTTATTAACCCCTAAACCGCCGCTCACGGACCCCGCCGCAACTAAATAAAGTGTTTAACCCCTAAACCGCTGCTCCCGGAGCTCACTACCACCTACATTATATTTATTAAACCCTAATCTGCTCCCTACAACGCCACCACCTACATAATATTTATTAACCCCTAATCTGCCCCCCATACGCCGCTGCCACTATATTACATTTATTAACCCCTAAACCTAAGTCTAACCCTAACCCTAACCCCCCCTAACTTAAATATAATTTAAATAAATCTAAATAAATTATTCCAATTTAAAACTAAATACTTACCTATAAAATAAACCCTAAGCTAGCTACAATATAACTAATAGTTACATTGTAGCTATTTTAGGATTTATTTTTATTTTACAGGCAAGTTTGTATTTATTTTAACTAGTAACAATAGTTATTAAATAGTTATTAACTATTTAATAACTACCTAGTTAAAATAAATACAAAAATACCTGTAAAATAAAACCTAACCTAAGTTACAATTACACCTAACACTACACTATAATTAAATTAATTACCTACATTAACTACAATTAACTACAATTAAATAAAATTAAATAAAATTATCTAAAGTACAAAAACCCCCCCACTAAATTACAGAAAATAATAAAATAATTACAAGATTTTTAAACTAATTACACCTACTCTAATCCCCCTAATAAAATAAAAAGCCCCCCAAAATAAAAAAGCCCTACCCTATACTAAATTACAAATAGCCCTTAAAAGGGCTTTTTGCGGGGCATTGCCATTACAATACCCCCAACATTAAAACCCACACACCCAACCCTACTCTAAAACCCACCCAATCCCCCCTTAAAAAACCTAACACTAACCCCTTGAAGATCACCCTACCTTGAGAAGTCTTCACCCAACCGGGCCGAAGTCCTCAACGAAGCCGGGTGAAGTGGTCCTCCAGATGGGCAGAAGTCTTCATCCAAGCCAGGCAGAAGAGGTCCTCCAGACGGTCAGAAGTCTTCATCCAGACGGCATCTTCTATCTTCATCCATCCGGCGCGGAGCGGCTCAATATTCAAGACATCCGACGCGGAGCATCCTCTTCTTTAGACGTCTTCAAACAGAATGAAGGTTCCTTTAAATGACATCATCCAAGATGGCGTCCCTTCAATTCCGATTGGCTGATAGAATTCTATCAGCCAATCAGAATTAAGGTAGAAAAAATCCTATAAGTTGATGCAATCAGCCAATATGATTGAGCTTGTATTCTATTGGCTGATTGGAACAGCCAATAGAATGCAAGCTCAATCCTATTGGCTAATTGGATTGAATAGGTTTTTCCCAACAGATTACTCCTATTATTATTAAAAAGCTTAGATGCCTTCTTTTTCAAATAAAGATAGCAAGAAAACGAAGAAAAATTGATAATAGGAGTAAATAGAAAGTTGCTTAAAATTGCATGCTCTATCTGAATCACAAAAGAAACAATGTGGGTTCAGTGTCCCTTTAAGATTATATTGAATCAAACATCAATTTGAATTTTAAAATCATTGTCTAAAATATTAGACTGTGTGTCCTAATGTCAGCATCAATGTTTATCTTTAAAGTGAATGTAAATTTTGATGCTAAAGTGCTAAATTTGATTAAAAACAGGGGCACTTTAATTCATCAAAATTTACATTTCACTTACGTTGTGAAAAAATACTTACCTTTTAAACTTGACAGCATTTCAGCTTCCCCCGGTCGTCGCAAGCCATTTCTGACATCAGAAATGATGGATCGGTCATCCTTTAATCATTACTTCCCCCTGGGGGAATCAATGTCTGATTTAACACCGTGATTGAAGGAAGCCGGATTCCTCATTTTAGACCCAGGAAGAGGCTTTGCGATGGGCGGAGGAAGCTGGAGCGGCTGTCAAGATTAAAAGGTAAGTATTTTTTCACAACACAAGTGAAATATAAATTTTGATGAATTTAAGTGCCCCTGTTTTTAATCAAATTTTTAAGCATCAAAATTTACATTCACTTTAATACTAATTTAACATACAGTATACATACTTTCAAAGTATGATAAACAATATAACAAATGGCACTTACAAGTTCTGATGAGTGATCAATGACAATTCTTTAGTGATAGTTTAAAATGTATATTTGAATCAGATTGGCTGATAATATGTGATTATGCATATTCCAATCAAAAGTGGTTGAAAAATTCACTAGTGTGTGGGTTGTTTAGGAGTTTGTGTCATAATTGGTGCGAAATGAAGAGTGGGACTTGTATTACATGGCTTAAACATGGTGCAAATAGATTTTTCCCAAAAAATAAAAAGGAAGTTAGCTATATTATGTTATGTATTTATTTCGTTTTTATCTCTATATCTATTAGTGCAACAAGTTTGGGGCAAAACTTTGCAACAAATTTGGAGAAATAATATTGTCCCCTTGCTTTGTAATGAGAGACAAAGTTGTAGCATAATCCATAAGTAATAATGTATTTTCCATTTTTATCCCTATATTTACTAGTGCACCAAATGTGGAGCAATAATATTGTTTGATTTAGAAAGGGTATACAATTTTAATAACATTTCTAATTTACTTTTATTATGTAATATACTTCATTCTCTTGCAGCATAGAACATAAGCTTTCTGTGTTTTCAGACTCCTATTGATTTCTATGCCATCCGTGCCCTAAAGGGTGGCAGATTGAAAACTATGTACGCTGCGTTGGAATAGACGCAAGTGTACCTGTTAAATGTTTGATAAATTGGGAAAAGGGTCAAATAAAGTTGAATGTGAATTCAAAACATCTGTAATGATGCAAGCATTGATCTGCGTCGGATTGAGATCGCAGGAACGTATATTACAAATTGCAAGCTTACTCTCTTTGGTGTTCTTCTTGATGTTTTTTTTCTGGAAATCCTTTAAAATTCCCAGAATACTTCAGTTCCTTCAGGATGGACTAGATAAGGGCCTATCAGCTAGTTTTCTGAATGGTCAGATATCAAATTAACTTTCACAAAAAGTTGGCTAAGTTGCCATATGTTCAAACTTTCATCAAGCCCTGGTGACCAATTTCTCCTCCTTGGAACTTGAACTTAGTTCTTTCTGTTCTGTAAGGTTCTCTTTTTGAACCTATGCATATTTTAGACTTAAAACTGTTTATTTGTCCACTACTCTCGTCCTAGGAAGGGTCAGAAAGCTACAGTGGTGGCCCTGGAATCCTGGCTTAAGTAGAGTATTTGTAAGACTTACTTGGTTGTAAATCAGACACCGAAGAGAGTAACTGCTCACTCTACAAATAAGAATCTACTTCCTGGGCTTTCAAGGATGATGCGTCCTTGAAACAGATTTGCAAGGTGGCAACTTGGTCTTCTCTTCACACTTTTTCCAAATTTTATCATATGACATGACGCAGATTTTTTTTTTTTTTTTTTAATTGTTTTCCATCTTTTTTTTTTTTTTTTAAATAGTTTTTATTGAGGTAAATCAAATGACATACAGCTTATGCATTATAAACAGTATAAAGAACAATATAACATGGTACATAAACTTTGTAACATGAGGCGCACTAACACCTCGGTTGACACACGTACCTCGTTTTTACAGAGGCCGTCATTTAGAATCTTGTTGAACAATATAGAGCCAATTGGTTCATTATAGTGGATATGTAACTGGGACGGCCTTTAAATTAATAGATCGGGTCGTTAGGGCTATTAAGTAGGCAAATGCTGCAGGTGTGGTGGGGGTGCAGACACATGAGAATTCATGTATCGCACCATGTGTTATGCGGGGGTCAAGAGAGGCCACAATAATCCAGCCATTGGCTCTCTCGAACTCCCCGTGTCTGGCTTCCTCACACAACAGAGTGTGGGGGTAAGTCTTTAAGGGTATTGTGGTAACGTCGAACGTCAGGTAGTCTGGCTATGTATTTTACAGGACATAAGAGTGTCCCACGGCTCCCAAATGAGGCAGAAGTCAGTCAGTTTTTTGCGTTCTCCGTACACATAGGTTTCCATACTTCTAATGTAATTCACACATTCTACTACTCCCTGCCATCTGGGAGGCTGACTTTTCTTCCAGTTTCTGGCTATAAGTAATTTGGTGGAAACGAGGATGTATATAAGTAGGTTCCGTTTAGCTCTAGGGAGCAAGTCCACTCCTAGATGTAAGATCGCCAGAGCCGATCCAAGTGTTTCCACTAGCTCAAGGTCTTTACATAATGTTTCTACCCTTTTCCAGATGCCTGTCAGCTTTGGGCATGACCACCAAATGTGGATCGGGGTGCCCCGTTCTCCACACTCTCTCCAACACATGGGGGAGTGATCAGGGTAGAGCTTCTGCAATTTAGTGGGCACTAAATGCCATCTTGTAATTATTTTAAAGTAAAGCTCATACAAAGTGACACAATGGGTGGCCTTTTTAGTGACACTGATTGTTTCCTCCCAGTCTTCTAGCGGGTAGGTAAGTTGTAAATCTTTCTCCCAGGCCTCCATATGAATCGTTTTGGAAGGGGTAGGTTCCCCCAATAGGCACTGGTAATGCGCTGAAAGGGGTTTGTAGAGTTGGAGATTGGCCTTCCAGCGCAGCTCCCACGGGGTGGAATCCCTTAACTCATCCTCTAGGAAGCCCCAGGACCTCATAAGTGCTCGGAGGCGCAAGAGTGTAAAGTGAAACTTCGGGGTTACTGTAGGTAGGGCTGACATGGTCGTATGAGCTTTTAGCCTCTTGTTGTCATAGAAGTCTGACAAAGAAGCTACACCTGTGATGGACCACGAGTTGGCATGGATATCAGGTAATCCCAGGAGGAGGCCCCGGACAGAGTGTGCGGGCGAGGGGTGTGGGGCTATAAGTCTATTGTGTCTTAATCTCAGCCAGGTCTCCTGACATCCCTTGACTATGCTGTTGGATATGCATACTTTTGTCTGCCAATGCGGGGGGAACCACAGAAGGTCTTCCAGATCCACAAACGCTGGCAGGGATGCCTGCTCCAGCTCCCTCCATCTAGTCGCAGGGAGGCCATTACCCCACGCTGAAGCGTGGGTGATCATTGCTGCCTCATGATATTTCCTCACGTTAGGGAGGCCTGTTCCTCCCTTCTCTATGGGGACTTGCAGAATGTGTGCTGCGACTCGAGGCCTTTTGTCATGCCAGGTATAGGCATTAAAAAGAGTCTGGAACTTCCGAATCAAAGATATCGGGATTGGGATGGGAATACATCCAAACACGTATGTAAGTCTGGGTAGGACCATCATTTTGAGGGCCGCTACTCTGCTGAACCACGAGATCTCGCTATATCTATTGGTATTCAATTTGAGTGTGATCTCTTTCAGCAGTTTCTCATAGTTTTCTCTAATGGTTATCTGCTTAGAGTGAGAGAGGAACACTCCTAGGTGTTTAATTCCCTTATTGGATCAATTGAAAGGGTAGAGGATCCGAATACTGCGCTCTTCTTCTAAGGGAATGTTGAGAGAGTATACCTCGGTTTTACTAACATTGATTTTGTAATATGAAAGTTCGCCAAATCTCTGCAACAGGCGGAACAGTGGAGGGAGAGAATCCAGAGGCTCCGTGAGGAAGACCGTAAGGTTGTCCGCGAACAGAGCCAGTTTCTGGATGGTGTCATGGAGTTGGAGTCCCTGTATTTCAGGGCACTTCCTAATAGCTGCGCCCAGGGGCTCGATCGCTAACACGAACAGGAGAGGGGACAGGGGGCACCCCTGTCTTGTCCTGTTTGTTATCCGTATTGTGGGGGAACAGAACCCCAAGCCCCTCACCACAGCTGTGGGGGATGAGTAGAGTGCCATAACAGTGTTTTCTGAGCTTGTTGGCTAGTAGTCTGTCCGCCCTATTACCTTTATAATAATATAACTGCTTAAGTCTGTGTAGACTATCCTGTACTCGTAATGTTTCCCTTCTAGCAATTTCTTCTCTAATGAGGCCTATCTGTTGGGCTAATAGGGTTTCAGGACATGATTTGTTAGTAGTTTCTAGGGAATGAAGATCCCCATATAGCTTGGCTAAAGATTGGCTACCCGATTTATGATGGTGGGCTAACGTCTTAATGAAATACCCTCTCAGATATGCCTTAAGGGCTGCCCAAACCATGTCTAGGTCAGTGGTGCCTGTATCATTGTGTGTCAGGAAGTCAGTTATCTCCCTAAGGAGTGAGGGCATCTCTCTCTCAGTCAGTAGTTGGTCGGAGAGTCTCCAGGGGGGTCTACCGGTCAAGGCCTGCAACTCAGAGAAGTCTAGATAGACCATGTCGTGATCTGACCATGTGCATGGCTGAACAGTTGGGTTTGTCATCTTGTCTAAGGACCAGGAGTCACATAAGATATAGTCAATCCTTGAGAACGAGTTGTGGGCTTTGGAATAGTGTGTGAAATCTTTAGTTGTAGGGGCTAAGCACCTCCATGCATCGTATAGGCCATGTTGGAACATAAGTTTTCGGAAGGCATTAGAGGTTGACGAGATATTCCTATCCGAGTGTGTGGTGAGGAGGGATTTCTTATCTTTGTGGGGGTCCTATACCATATTAAGGTCTCCTCCTATGACTAGGTGGCCCCTTTTAAGTTGGTCTACCCTGGCTAGGAACTGCCTTACAAAGGGGATTTGCTTTGTATTTGGCGCATAGACTGAGGCTAAAGTGTACTGAATTCCATTAAGCTTACAGATTAGTATGAGGAATCTACCCTCATTTTCCTTCTCTATGTGTTCCAGTGTGAAGGTTAAGTCCCTACTGAGCAGGATCGCCACTCCTCGGGTCTTCCCTGCAGTATTTGAAGCCATTTCGCAAACTGGGTAATATCGTGAGCTCTTAATGGTATTGGAGTCCCCTGACCAATGTGTCTCCTGCAGGAACAGGATATGGACCTTATGGGTACGGATATAATTAAGTAGTTTTCTCTTCGTTGGGGAGTTTAACCCCTGTGCATTAAGAGTAGCTTTTCGAATTGGCGCCATTATAGAGGCCGGCTGCGGGCAAGGGGGAGGGTAAAATCTGGATGAGGGGCGGGGGGATTGCAGGGTATGTTATCGAGGAGCCAGACACGGTAGTCCACTAAGCTGAGGTGCCTGCTATGGTCAAGAGGTCAAAAAGCCCTAAAAGTTACTTTAAGGGAAAAGAAAAGAGTCAAGTAATCACTTTCGCAATGAGTGCCTCCCCTGATTCCTATCAGGGGGGCACAACTATTTTTGTGGGGCGGAGATTAGCAGAGGTCAGCTATGGTCCCCGCCGAACCCAGAAAACAATTTTTGTTTTTATAGTACAAACATAAATATAACATAACATACACAATTGGATGTGCAACATATTAAACATCAATAAACAAGATCATACAATCAAACCAGAGAGGAAATGCGCTCCATCTGACCAGATGGCTCCTTGGTAGGAGGAGTTGGGTAACGGTCAATTAGGACTGTGTAGGTGTCCGACTCTAGGCCATGACTGGCCCAGAGGATCAGCGTGTCTTGGTCGTCCTGGTCCCCTGTTATTGTAGTGAGTGTGGTGCAGTTAATTCCGTCGTCGACTAGGGTTGGATCTGCCAGGAAGCAAGGGTGAGTCTAGAGTATAACTGTGTCAGACACCCACTGAGAGGGTGAATCGGGAATAACCTCCCAAATGGTCTAGTCAAGTCTTACAGTTGTCATTCGATAATTAGGTGGGTAAGACGCCTACTACGGTGGTGTAATAGAATATGGGTTACATATGAGTCCTAGTCAGGGAGGGGGTACGGTTTTCTGGCTGAGCAAATAGTCTGGCAACATGAGAGAGTGATGGGCGGCCAGGTCCGTGTTGGTGTATTACTCCGGTGTAAGGCCGGGGTTGTGGTTCTGACTAGTTTATTTACTCAGACCTCGTTTTCCTTTAGTAGTCATTGTGTGTCTAGTGTCACCAACGATTGGATTCGGCTCAATTATCATGTAGGGACAAGGCAGGTGTGGATTCGCTGGGTGTGAGAGTCATGGGGGAGGTCAGAGAGTATTGTGTGGTGCTGACTGGCCAGGTCTCCCTCGTCTTACCCTATAGTCAGGTAGTCAGAGCAAACATTTCAGAATAATGAAAAAAGACATATTTGAGATTAGACATTACAATGAATCTCCTATGTAGTCATTAATAAGTTCAAGAACAGTCGTGCCTGATTATACTAGGCACTGTTAATTTATATACTGAGCGTTCTATGATCAGGGTGTTGACAGGAAAACAATTACAACTTATATCAAGAGTACTGTACACATTAAGGTTATCAATTAAACTGCTAAATTATGTGAACGCAAAGTCAAATAGTTCAATTTGGTAAGAAATCTGAAAGTCTCACCCGTCTTCATCTGTGGTCTTCAGTCCCCTCTGGAAAATGTGTGTGGGAAAGGCCCACAAATGTCTCTGGATGTATGTTGAACTATGTTAATAGGGCTGTAAGCGGATTCCCTATGTATCTTTGGCTAAGGGCAAGTCTCTAGAGTCCAGCGATCTCTTTGAAGTGGGTGCCGGCCATTGTGGAAGTGGTCTCCAGGTCGGCGCAGAGGCCCTGAGTCCGCTATCCTTGGCGGGACCAGGATCCCGGCCTCCTGAGTCCGGCGGGAGTAGTTCCCATTTCTGCAGCAGTTCTCTGGCTTGTTGTGGCGTTGTGGCAAGGAATTGCTGGCTGTCTTTGGTGATGAACAGTCGCACTGGATAGCCCCAGCGATATTTAAGGCCTTTGTCTCTGAGGATCTTGGTGTATGGTTGATAGTGCCTACGGAGCTGGAGCGTGTGCGGGGAGAGGTCAGGGAAGATCTGTAGGTCGGCATACTTGTCTGGCAACGATTTTTCTCTGGATAAAACTCGGAGGATCTTTTCTCGAAATGTATAGTAGTGAAGCTTGGCTATAACATCACAAGGTTTCCCCTCATCCGCAGATCTAGGCCTGACCGCTCTGTTCACTCTGTCAATAAGGGTTTTATTACCCAGGTCGGTGCCTAGCACTGCTTTAAACAGGTCTTGTAGGTAGGCATCAAGATCCTGAGGTGGAACAGTCTCTGGGATTCCTTTGATTCGGATGTTATTACGGCATGACCTGTCCTCCAGGTCCGCCAATTTTAGTTCTAGGTCTGTTATCTGGCCAGCCAAACATTGAGAATAACTAAGGAGATTTGTATGATCTACAGCAAGATCTTCTTGTCTGCGCTCCAGCGCATCTGTGCGCTCTCCAATGCTGCCTATGTCTTTTTTTAAGTCAGCATGGGATCTGTCGAATTTCCTCGATAGAGAGTCATGGTGGGATGCTAGCAGTGATGTGATGGAGTCCATCAAATTGTTTGGAGCGCCCTCTACTGATGGCAGTCGGGAAGCCCTTTTTGTTAGAGTTTTGCCAGGATGGTTATCTGAGAGGCTCCCAGTATCAGAGCCTTCATCCTCAGATCTTGTATGGGACATTCTGCTTGGGTGCTGGAAATGGTCAGCGACCGTTCTTTTTGGTGTGTTGTGTGGTTTTTGTTTTCTTTTATGAAGTTGAGACATTCTGAGTTAGGGCCCCTAAACGTAATCCTAAGTAGCTTTACTTTCCTTTATCTTCTTTCAATGGGAATCCGCTTACTTCTAGTATGTTTGTTTAAGTGTTCATGGGTTGGCGGGGGTAGAGGCTGTTGCTGAGGGGGCTTACATGTTATGGTGTCCTAGGGCCCCTAGGTAAAAAGGAGGATGCCTCAAGTGTACAGTAGGGTCTAAGCCCCTATGGTAGCATAAGAGAGTCTACAAGCTTGCCCAATAGATGCTTCTGAGTGACCGATCTCTCTCCTGGGGAGTTGCCCCTGCAGGGCGATGTGGGATAAGGTACTTGGGGTATGACCCGTAGGCAAAAAGGGCTGGCAGGAAAGGGGGGAGAGAGATCAGGCTCTGTGGTGTATGCGACCACTAAGGTGACCTAGGTTGCAATTGGGTAGTATTTTATACGTAGATTAGGGCTTAACGCTGCACCTGTGATTATGGCGCGGTACTAGTGGTTCAAGGACTCCAGGTCTCTAGGCGTCAGTGGAGGCCCCTTGATGTAAGTAACTGTTAGCAGTAGTAGAAGCAAGGGGTTATGTTGAAAGTTCCCAATTAGTCAGCAAGTTATTATAGTTGGGTTTTAACTCCCAGCGTTTAGCTCCCAGATAAGTAATCTAGTATTGCAAATCTTTAGACCACAGGACGCAGATTGTATAAAGGCTGGGCCTCAGTGGTACGTTTATGCGTGAGGGCTAAGGGCAGGGGCCCAACAGGGCTGTTGTGTTAGTTTCCCTTAGGTTCTTCAGCTTTCCCAGTGTCTGTGTGCTGAGTAGTCACTGCAGGGCAACAATATATATTTGGGGGTCGTCCCTTTAATGTTGGGCGCAAAGTGTTCAAACTTTATAGCTCAGTTCTTCTGAGGCCTTTGCTGTGTCTCTAGCTGTGTTCAATATACCCTGTATGCTGTCCCCTGGTTCATCTATCTGAGATCTCACCCCTCTGTCTTCTGCGAGATCTCTACAGGTCTTTAAGATGGTGTGGGCGAGAGGTAGATTAGTTAATGCTAGGGTCCTTGGAATACAAGAGACGTGTGCCCTCGTGTTAGCGTGAGATCCATGCTAGTGAGGGATCCGGGAAGATAATGTCATGTAGGGGGTCAGTAGGGGTATGAGCGCTGCTGCTGTATCTTACCGTTGATCAGTTGAGAGGTAAGTAGATCAGGATTACTCCGCAGCTGTTTCTTGTAAAGCCTGCTGTCCGCATAGCTTTGCGGTCGGGGATATAGCAGGCAAGATGGCGGATTTTCGCGCCAAGGCAGAGTCGATGAAGAAGAGCCCAGTGGTCGCTCCCCTGCAGTTATTACCGCATGGCTAGAGGCTCCAGCTGACTGTGAGTACCCGGCTGCCCAGGTCTTGCTAGTGAGCTCGGTGATTCTCTGGGCCTCGGCTGTCACACGGTCCTTTGTATTTTCTCCCGTCCAGGGGAGCCTGATGGCTGGGTGGCTTCTGGGAGCTGAATCTCGACCGTCCGGAGCGGATCCCCGACCCTCCGGACGTTAGTCGGCTAGTGGCTCTGGGGAGAAGGTTCTCGGGTAGGTCCCAATTAGCTGCGGTCTCAGTTTGAGAGGCCCGGTGTTTGTCAGTTCCGTGAAGGGGTTATAGATGCTCCCGACCTCTAGATTGTGCACTTCGTCACATAGGCTGAACCCTACACCTGATTATGTCATTTTATAGGCTATAAATAATTAGAGATATTGAATATTTCTATTATATTTAAGAAGTCTGCTCGGCAGTTAACTCCGCCCCCACATGATGCAGATTTTGATAGGATAGTCATTCAGGGCAAATTGTCCAGCAAATAGGAACTGCCTACTTTTTGTCCCATCTGTTCTTAACATGGACTCTCAGCTTGGGTATTGTATCTCACATGTTATGAAGCTATGGTCTCTTATCAGCTAAGAAGAGAAACAGAATATATACTTACAGAAAAATGTTTTCCCTTCTGGCTAAAGAGAGTCCATAGCCCCTGCCCTATTTTCTTATATGGGTGACTGTTCTCATTTGCATCTCATAACCCTGCTTTCTGTATTTCCTATCTTTTTGCTGTCTCTCTTGTGCTTGACCTCCTCCTGATAGGCTGGAATATATCCCACATGTTATGAAGCTATGGACTCTCATCAGCCCAAAGGAAATACATTTATCAGTAAGTATAAATTCTGTTCTCGCTCACGCGCAATTGTTAGCTCACCACTTGTAATCTTGCCTATTATTGGCTTAAATGGAAAGTCTACACCGTAGTCATTTTAATGTCTTATCAGATCTTGAAGTCATCAGTGGTGGAGCTTGGCAGCCATTTCAAAGTGTCCAGAAATAATATTCATTTCAAAATAACTTTTTTACCGTTCCTGCTGCATGATATAGAAAGGGGTGCAGGAGGCTATTTGCAGCTTAATCTAAGGTAAAACTTTAAGTTGACTAAGGAGTAGACGGTCCCTTTAATTTAAGAATCTGCAAATGCAGCTCTGGAGTGCCCTTGGCTTCAGGCTCAGATGAGCAAGCCTGCAGCTGATAATTTAACTACTTCATCAACTCTAAACTGGCATTTTTCAATTGCCCTCGACTTGTGCTACTTGGGTGATTCTCACTAGAGCAGGAGGCAGCACTGCTGTATATAAAATCTAAATGCATTAAAACACGAAACAGAAAGTATAAACTTAAAGGACACTGAGACCAACCACAATACTGTAGAAACATTTATGTAATTATTCTCAACAGAAAATATCAATCCATTTCTATTGGGAACTATGTAGCTAAATCATTTAACAAGTGTTTCTAAAGGATTGTGATCAACCCCAAAATATGAAGTCTCTCTGAGAAAGATACTGTAGCACAACAGAACTTTCAAGGCCACATCCATAATTTTTCTCAGGCTATAATAAAAGAATATAAAGGTAACTAAAACTCCAAGTCTAAGTGTTATACACTCAAAAGTTCTAAAGGACTGTATCTATGCCATAGCAATATATTGCTATTATTTTCAATATCCTTAGAGCATGGTATCACAAGACTGGCATAAAGCTGATATGTTGCCACTGTTTAAAAGCAGAAGTAATAATAAGATATATAATAATCAGTTGATATTCTGATATTCTGTTCTTTACACAGTTTTTTGAGAGCCGATAATAGCATTGATCACAATATATCGGCTAAGACTTTTCTGGCACTTTTCTGCCCGAAAAGAACAGTTTTCAATTCAACACAATCACAACACCATGTTTTGACTTTTCAACACCTTTTAAAGGCCAGTCACTTAATATTTCCTCAAAAGTGCATTTTGGACATCTTTGCAAGTATTTTATGGCTATTTACAAACAGTTTATTATCTTGCATATGTGCAGAACTCTTTGAAATCACTACAGAAGACATTGTAGAGGTTTATTACCATACCTGGTATCAATTCATTAAAGCTTCATTGATCCCTCTTGTAGAGGCTGTATACAGTGGACAGGGCACACATATATATATATATATATATATATATATATATATATATATATATATATATATATATATATATATATATATATATTCATATACTTAGCATTTGTGTTGAGTATGAGATATCCTGTACAGGTAACCCTAACATCTAAAAATTATGTTTTTATTTTTTATTTTAATATTATGTTCTAAGTCACACTCTCACTGTTGTGCTTCTTGCTAACATTACTGGTATCTTCATAACTGCGTTTTAAAATGTTTCCATCCCACTAATGCTAAGTCATCTCAATGCAGCTTGAATAGACTTTTACTGTATGTGATAATTTAGTAATACAGCACCTACACATATGTATTCACAAATTACCAAAAAAAGTTCCTTAAAAACTTAAGAGAAATCACAATAGTACATGGAGAGGGAGCACCAGGGGGTAAAACATGTTTAAAAAGTACACATGTATTAACTACAATATATAACAATTGGGTACCTTTCAATCTTAATGATATAACAAATTATAACAAATAAAATTGTGTAAGTCCAACACTAAATAATGTTTTTTGAAGAAAATAAGTGTCCCAAAGGTGAAAATTGGAGCCAATGGGGCTGAATTATCAAGCTCCAAATAGAGCTTGATGCCCCTTGTTTCCGGCGAGCCTTCAGACTCACCGGAAACAGAAGTTATGAAGCAGTGGTCTAAAAAATACGAATACGATCGTGTTGATCGACAACCCCTGCTAGCGGCCGATTGGCCGCGAATCTGCAGGGGGCGGTATTGCACAAGCAGTTCTGGTGAACTGCTTGTGAAATTATAAATGCCGACAGCGTATCATGTCTGCTCGCACTCTGATAAATATGCCCCAATACGTGCAAATTGTATCCCTCGTCATAATGTGGGGTTCCTTAGGCAAAGTTCCAAAATATATATATCCCAAATAGGTGACAAAAAGTGAAAAATAAAAAAAGTGAAAAAAATAAAGAATATATATATATATATATATATATATATATATATATATATATATATATTTATATACAGTATATATAATGGTATCTGTGATATCTTTAAAAAATCTTGACAAAAACCCGTAAAAAGAAAAAGAATATAGTACAATATTGCAGTAACAAAGTAGCCCTACAGAGAAGTAAGGCTTACTAGGTAGCAAGTGACCCTTCAACACGTTCCGGCCCTAATGCGGGCCTTTTTTAACCCCTTAATGACCGGACCATTTTTCAATTTTCTTACCCTTAATGACAATGGCTATTTTTACATTTCTGCAGTGTTTGCGTTTAGCTGTAATTTTCCTCTTACTCATTTACTGTACCCACACATATTATATACCGTTTTTCTCGTCATTAAATGGACTTTCTAAAGATACCATTATTTTCATCATATCTTATAATTTACTAAAAAAAAATGATAAAATATGAGGAAAAAATGGAAAAAAACACACTTTTTCTAACTTTGACCCCCAAAATCTATTACACATCTACAACCACTAAAAAACACCCATGCTAAATAGTTTATAAATTTTGTCCTGAGTTTAGAAATACCCAATGTTTACATGTTTTTTGCTTTTTTTGCAATTTATGGGGCAATAAATACAAGTAGCACTTTGCTATTTCCAAACCACTTTTTTTCAAAATTAGCGCTAGTTACTTTGGAACCCTGATATCTGTCAGGAATATCTGAATATCCCTTGACATGTATATATTTTGTTTTAGAAGACATCCCAAAGTATTGATCTAGGCCCATTTTGGTATATTTCATGCCACCATTTCACCGCCAAATGCGATAAAAAAAAAAAAAAGTTCACTTTTTCACAAATTTTGTCACAAACTTTAGGTTTCCCACTGAAATTATTTACAAACAGCTTCTGCAATTATGGCACAAATGGTTGTAAATGCTTCTCTGGGATCCCCTTTTTCAGAAATAACAGACTTATATGGCTTTGTGGTTGCTTTTTGGTAATTAGAAGGCCGCTAAATGCCGCTGCGCACCACACATGTTTTATGCCCAGGAGTGAAGGGGTTAATTAGGGAGCTTGTAGGGTTAATTTTAGCTTTAGTGTAGTGTAGTAGACAACCCCAAGTATTGATCTAGGCCCATTTTGGTATATTTTATGCCACCATTTCACCGCCAAATGCGAGCAAATAAAAAAAAAAACTTTACATTTTTCACAATTTTAGGTTTCTCACTGAAATTATTTACAAACAGCTTGTGCAATTATGGCAGAAATTGTTGTAAAAGCTTCTCTGGGATCCCCTTTGTTCAGAAATAGCAGATTTATATGGCTTTGGCGTTGCTTTTTGGTAATTAGAAGGCCGCTAAATGCTGCTGCGCACAACACGTGAATTATGCCCAGCAGTGAAGGGGTTAAATTAGGTAGCTTGTAGGGAGCTTGCAGGGTTAATTTTAGAGATCAGCCTCCCACCTGACACATCCCACCCCCTGATCCCTCCCAAATAGCTCTCTTCCCTCCCCCACCCCACAATTGTTACCGCCATCTTAAGTACTGGCAGAAAGTCTGCCAGTACTAAATAAAATAGTTTTTTTTTTTTTTTTTAAATAAAAATTATAAAATATTTTAGTTGTGATGGACCCCTGCCTTAGCACCAACCTCCCTGATCCCCCCCTCCAGCTCTCTAACCCTCTCCCCTACCTAATTACCGCCATCTTGGGTACTGGCAGCTGTCTGCCAGTACCCAGTTTGGCCCCACAAACCAAACTTATTTTAATTGTATTTATAACTGTTATTTGTGTTTATTTATTTCTGTAGTGTAGCAGCCCCCCCACAATACCCCCACCCCCTCCCCCTCACAGATCCTTTTAAATATAAAAAAAATAAAATAACTTTTTTTCCCCTTATTTTTTCATTGGTGTCAGTGTGGCTAATGTGCGCATGTGCACGTGCACGTGCACGCGCGCCCACGTGCACGCGTGCCCACATGCACGCGCACACCCGTGCACGTGCGCGCGCGCGCACACGCTCCCTCCTCCCACCGGTCAGAGGCACCATCGGCACCATCACTACCGGTGCAGAGAGGGCCACAGAGTGGCTCTCTCTGCATCGGAGTCTTGTAAAGGGGTATTGCAGGATGCCTCCATATCGAGGCATCACTGCAATACCCTCAGAGCTGCTGGAAGTGATTGTGATCACTTCCAGCACTCTGTTAGACAACTGACGTACCAGGTACGTCCATTGTCATTAACTGATTGTTAATGCATGACGTACCTGGTACGTCAGTTGTCATTAAGGGGTTAAGAATCACCTTTACTGTAACCTTAAGAGGTGTGAATGGGCTATTGTAGCAGTCAGTTTCTCGGTTTCTATTTTAAAAACAGGTACTTAACACACGTAAAGCATTTTCAGGAGCTTTTGTGTTGAAAAGGCATTTGTGGCTGCAGGATTTTAACAAATCAATTTTGCAATTTTGATAACCTGAGAAACTTTGACAACCAATTCAGACAGAAAGCCAAAAAGCTATATCAGGAGAAAATCGCTGATAAATTTTGATTGACCACTTTATGAGCACATGAATACAAAATGAATACAGAACAAAGAGTTGTAGTAAAATGATCATACTCAAATTGGCCAATTTTAATTAGAGAGGTACCACAAGGATCAGAATTGGGGTCAGTTCTTTTTTTTTTTTTTTTTTTTTTATAAATAAGCCTAAAGGTACAACTATTTTGAAATAACTTTGTTTTTGCAGATGTTCCTAAAAAGCATAAGGAGATTAGGTCAGAGTTGGATACAATTGATCTGCAAGCGGATCTGCAAAAACTGTAAAAATGGGCTTTAACAGAGATTAAATGAAACAAAAATGAGCATTCTATCTATTTTATAAATTGAACAGGATTTAACAAAACACTTTTTCACACCACTTTGATATGCCAATTTTATTTTATTCCTTTAGTTATGTATTTATGCTTTTGCTGCTTACAAGTTAGCACTATTGTAGTCATTTTTCGGTGAGTGACCCAGCAGATTAAGATTACACCATTCTAATCTTTATTTTTCATGGTAGGGGAGAAAGCTGCAGCAACAAATAGTACAAATGGACAGGTGTACCCTGTTGCCTAATAGTCATTAAGGGTAGGCAAATGTGAAATAGGGTCCCATACATGCTATTGGGTGTTATAATATAAGATAGAGGGACTCCATTGTGAAAGTACAAAAATAAAAGTTATTTTTTTTTCTTGCAACATGATCACTGTTACCATGATGATCACCAGACTATAAAGACAAAATTCATATATTTACTTAAGAAAGGGATTTGTCTACTATAAACATTTACTAGGAGTCTTCTAGACTTTTAAAGATATTTTTTATTGAGCCCCATAAAGTCCTTCTTTACAGCAAAACTCAATCTGTTATGTTTTCACATTTAAAAAAATGTTTGGTGCAGGCAACTCTCTTTTAGATGACGAGTCTTAGAGGTCTTTGGCTAGTAAGGCAACTGAGAGTGAGGGGTTTGAATGACTCCCCCCATCAAGCTCCCTTTACTGCCTGCCATTTCCTATGTGATATCACCACTTAACTGTGTGGCCTTGGGAGAGCCGCCCACTACACCCTCACAGATCTTGGCCTGCATTGAGGGGGATTGCCAACAACAGCATTGGATCACCTAGGTTTAGCTTTAAACAACAGAATACCAAGAGAAGAAAGCAAATTTGATGATAAAAGTCAATTGAGAGTTTAAAATTACATGTCTTATCTGAATCATGAAAGTTACATTTTGACTAGACTGTCCCTTTATTATTGTTGCCTAATAATAGGCAGCAGCTTCTAAGACCAATATAATATAAGCTTGTATAAATAGGGTTATGGATGAAAGGGAAAATAGCATCATGCTGCCCCTATAAAAGTATCTGGTAATATCTTGAGTATTGAGTACAGTTTTAGGGACTAATTATTATTATTATTATTAGATATTGAAGGCAATAAAGAATTTAAAGTGAATGTAAAGTTGAATGAATAAAACATATTATTAATAACAGGGCACTTTTATTCATTAAATTTACATTGCAGTGTTTTTTTAAATACTTACCTTTACTTTAGGAAACCCAGACTGCAATCCTCCACCTGCAGCTCCTCTGTACTTCAATGACGAAAGCGGCTTCCTCCAATCACTGTGTGGCCTCACGTGATGGACGATGTGGGGTGCACGCCATGATTGGAGGAAGCCGGTTTCGTCATTGCTGAGGTAAGTACAGAGGAGCTGCAGGCAGAGGATTGCGGTCTGTGTTTGCTAAAGAAAAAGGTAAGTCTTTTTTTAAATAGTATTTTTAAAAACTGGGGACTCATTCATTCAACTTTACATTCACTTTAAGCTATGAGGACAGGTCAGTCAAATTGGTTTACTCTAGAATAGAGTAAGCATGAGACGTGATATGATTAGTTACATAAACATATTCAATATATGCTTTTCAATGAAAATAAGTTGTCCTGAATTCTAAAAGGTCTGCACTATAAATATAGTATACAAACACCATGATTCAGAATACATAAACCACAGAAAAATAACAAGTATGCATGTGCATTATTTACTGACACATTATCCAAGTGCATGTAACAAGGCATTTTATTTTTATATTGTTCCATTCTGCATGAGTCTGGCTTAACTGTCTTAAGTAATATCAAATAATACTAAATAGGTCCAGCATCCAATGGTTATGGAAGGTACAGGCTAATAGGAGCCACTGGCCAGCTCCTCAATGACATGCATGATTAAGGAGTTGACCCCCGAAACGTTGCTATTTTGTTTCTTGTCTCTGCAATAAAATAAATAATATGAAGTAAGGTGCTGCTATTTCCTAAGGCAGATGTTAACTGTCTTAAGTGGCAGGTTCAGCATAACACTCTCAGAAGCTAGGAAAACTGTCTATGTTAAAGAGACATTTGGGCCGATTTATTAAGACCCGAATGGCCCTTAAGGTACCTGTTTCCGCGCAAGCCTTCAGGCTAGCCGGAAACAGGAGTTAAGAAGCAGTGGTCTCAAGACTGCCCCTCCTTAACTTGTCCACCACCTCTGAGGCGGCGGACAGCAATCCACCTGATCACATACGATCGGGTTGATTGACACTCCCTGTTAGCAGGCGCTTGGCTGCAAATCTCCAGGGGGCGGAGTTGCAAAATGATTGCTTGTGCAATGATACATGCAGACAGCTACAGTGGATCATGTCCACCAGATATATAATAAATCGTCCCTATTGTACTTATTCAAGTATTTAAAGCTGATTTAGGGACATCTTTTAAAAAGGACTGGCCTTGTTCTCTCTCCCATTTCCCACGAGAAGCTTATTTTTTCTTATGTCTCTAGTTTACATAGCTTTTCTGTAGCCAGTACTCTTGTACTTAAATTGTTAATATAGGTGGAGGTTTCATCTGGAAAATCAGTTATTTCACATGAAAAAATAAAGTTAAATTAGCTATCTGTAAAGCATGTAGTACAATCCAGCAGGTAAAATGGATCATTGGGAACACATTAGTGGGGGATTTTACAGAACACTGTGTCTTTAAGAAATATATTTATTCAATTAAAGTAATAGACTCATGTAGTATCTATAAAATATTTGCGTTATAGCACATTCTATATAAAAATATCTAAAGCTATGATTTATGTTAGCAATTTCTTCATGGGGAACATGGGTGTGCTTTTTGAGTGTTGGTATGCTCTGCTACGTTCAAGGAACATTGTCCTTGCCTAATCATGACTGCTTAAAGAAGAGGCTTTTGCCTCAGTGCAAGGTGATTGGCTGACAATACTTTTTGTAAAAACCCGAAGCCAGTAGCAAATATTCCTTGTAAAATTTGGTTAATTTAAATTATTTTTAAAATGTTATCCTGTTTCTTAAAATATTTTCCATTCAAAGCTACTAATTAAGATTATACTGTACATAATGGCAATACCAAAAAAATGTATATAAATTTATAAAACATTAAACAAATGAACACAAAAAAGATACTTTTCACAAATTACAAAAGATGAATAATTAATTTATCTATATCATGTTATGCATAAGTTTTACATTTATTATCGGAACAAATACTTTAATAAACAAATGTAAACATTTGAAGAAAAAGCAAAATCAGAAAGGAGAAGTTAATGCGAAGTGCCACACTTCCACTGATACAAGTCACATTTACATATTCAGCAATATTAGACATTATGTCGCAGAAATCTTTGGTAGAACAGCCCGCAGTCATTAATTTTTCTGGAAAGGAAAAAAACAAAAAAAACTATTTCAGTAGGATAGGGATAACAAAACTGTTTAGAAAGTACACATTATTAAAACTCTTAAATGAAATGCATTAGTATACAAAATCTATCTAAAGTGATATATGCATATGTTTACAGATACTAACAATAAACCAGATTACAAGTGGAGTCCTAGGCCCCTAGTTATCAAGCCGTGACCTCAAATACGCTGGAATTCTGCAGCGTATTTGTGGCGAGGCTGATTTGGCTTAGTTATCAAGCCCTAGACACCAGTAAAAGTAGAATATAGTGACGTAAGCTTCGATCCGCCGGACTCAGTCCGACACAGATCGATTCTTATGTCACTCCAGATGGCACTTTTCCGGCCCAGCGTAACTGGTTTTCAAACCGCCGCCCTGGAGGCGGCGGATCCCATAGGAATCAATGGGAGTCTGACCATAGCGAAAGTTCATGTTCACTGCTGCCAGACATCCCATTGATTCCTATGGGAGATGTCTGCACCTAACACCCTAACATGTACTCCGAGTCTAAACACCCCTAATCTGCCCCCCCTACACCGCCGCAACTAAATAAATGTATTACCCCCTAAACCGCCGCTCCCGGAGCCCACCGAAAGCTACATTATACATATTAACCCCTAATCTGTCTCCCCCCCTACACCGCCGCAACTAAAGTTATTAACCCCTAAACCGCCGCTCCCGGTCCCCGCCGCAACTATAATATATGTATTAACCCCTAAACCGCCGCTCCCGGACCCTGCCGCAACCTACATAATACCTATTAACCCCTATCCTGCCCCCCCTACACCGTCGCCACCTATAATAAAGTTATTAACCCCTATCCTGCCAATCCCGGACCCTGCCGCAACTAAATAAATAGTTTAACCCCTAAACCGCCGCTCCCGGACCCCGCCACAATCTATATTAAACTTATTAACCCCTAATCTGCCCCCCTAAACCGTCGCAACCTATAATAAATTTATTAAACCCTATCCTGCCCCCCCCTACACCGCCGCCACTGTAATAAAATTATTAACCCCTAAACCTAAGTCTAACACTAACCCTAACACCCCCCTAACTTAAATATTAATTACATAAATCTAAATAATATTTCTCTTATTAACTAAATTAATTCGATTTAAAACTAAATATTTACCTATAAAATAAACCCTAATATAGCTACAATATAAATAATAATTATATTGTAGCTATCTTAGGATTTATTTTTATTTTACAGGCATCTTTCAATTTATTTTAACTAGGTACAATAGCTATTACATAGTTATTAACAATTTAATAGCTACCTAGTTAAAATAATGACAAATTTACCTGTAAAATAAAAACTAAACTAAGTTTCAATTACACCTAACACTACACTATACTTTAATAAATTAATCCTATTTAAAACTAAATACTTACCTGTAAAATAAACCCTAAGATAGCTACAATGTAATTAATAATTACATTGTAGCTATTTTAGGATTTATATTTATTTTACAGGTAACTTTGTATTTATTTTAGCTAGTTAGAATAGTTATTAAATAGTTATTAACTATTTAATAACTACCTAGCTAAAAAAAATACAAAATTACCTGTAAAATAAATCCTAACCTAAGTTACAATTAAACCTAACAGTACACTATCATTAAATTAGTTAAATAAATTAGCTAGAAATAACTACAATTAAATTCAATTAAATAAACTAACTAAAGTACAAAAAATTAAAAAAGCTAAGTTACAAAAAAAAATGTTAGTTCTTTTGCATGTAAAATAAAAATACAACCCCCCCACAACATTAAAACCCACCACCCACATACCCCTACTCTAACCCTAACCCCCCTTAAATAAACCTAACACTACCCCCCTGAAGATCATCCTACCTTGAGCCGTCTTCAGCAAGCCGACCCACCGATGGAACTGAAGAAGAGATCCGGAGCGGCAGAAGTCATCATCCAAGGGGCGCAGAAGAAGTCTTCCATCCGATTGAAGTCAACATCCAGGCAGCGCTGAAGAAGTCTTCCATCTGATTGAAGTCTTTATCCTAGCGGCGTCTTCAATCTTCATCCATGCGGAGCCATCTTCAGACGAGCCGACGCGGAGCTATCCTCTTCTTCCCGACGACTAACGACGAATGACGGTACCTTTAAGTGACGTCATCCAATATGGCGTCCCTTCAATTCCGATTGGCTGATGTTGAGATATAAACTGAAAGTGCTCTTACAGTGTTGTAGCCTATATGCATTGTATGTTAACAGAAGTGTAAATAAAGTTTATTTTATGTTGTTACCTCCTCCTTCCTCCTGACACAGGAAGCAGAAGCAGTGTAGTAAAATAAAGACATAGAAGCAAGAAGTGCCTGTGTGATTTTTCCTCCATCTTTATATAAAATAATTTATATATCCGGTTATCCTACCCTAATAATAACAGAATGGCAACAGGTTATGGGCCCAGGAGGGATGCAGGAAACCGATGGAGCAGACTTTGCTTTGATGGAGATGAAAAGAATTATGAACTTTGGGAGACTAAGTTCTTGGGACATCTGAGATTGCTGAAGCTGAAAGAAACCATCCTGAGTGTGCCTGCAGACACTGAAGAGGAAAATGAAGATCACAGTAACAATGAGGAAGCTTATGCTGAATTAATTCAGTGTTTAGATGATAAAAGTTTGTCTCTAATTATGAGAGAAGCAGCTGATGATGGAAGAAAGGCTCTTCAAATATTGAGAGACTATTATGCAGGTAAAGGAAAGCCCCACATAATTAGTTTATACACTGAACTAACATTTCTTCAGAAAACTGTAAATGAGAGTGTGACAGACTATATTATACGTGCAGAGACAGCCATTACAGCACTGAGAAATGCTGGAGAAACATTAAGTGACGGATTGTTGATTGCAATGATTTTGAAAGGTTTGCCTGAATCTTTTGAACCATTTGCCATACACATTACACAGGGTGATGGAAAAGTAACTTTTGCAGAGTTTAAAACACAGTTGAGAAGTTTTGAGGATACTGAAAAAAAATGCACTAGTAAAAATGAAGATAATGTTTTAAAAGTGAGTAACACAACTTCAAGATTTAAAGTGAGAAATGACTCTAACATTGTGCGTTACAATTGCGGCAAAAAGGGACACAGGGCCAGAGAGTGTTCAAACAATACAAATAAAGGTCAATCACTGTGGTGTAGCTATTGCAAGAGCCCAACACACAAATATGCAAATTCCAGGAGCAAAAAGAGAGACAATGTCAGGCAAGCAACAGATGAAGCAGACGACAGACACTCATTTGCTTTCAAAATTAAAGATAACCAGCTAGATGGGATAATACCAAAAAGACTAATGGTTTATACAGGAGCAACATCCCATATAATTACTGATATTGGAAAGTTAAGAACTTTGACAAAACGTTTAAACCGGAGAAACATACAATGGAGCTCTCAGATGGGAAAAAGACAACAGGCGTGGCACTGAAAAGAGGCGATGCGGAGGTTTGTCTACTTGACAGCGAGGGAAACCGAATGAAGATGACACTGAAGAATGCATTGTACATACCTACATATCCTCAAGACATCTTTTCTGTAGAGACAGCAACAAACAGTGGAGCATCAGTTAACTTCCAGCAAGGCAGGAATGAACTCATTCATAAGAACGGTACAAAATTCACGATCCAGAAATACATTAGACTTTACTATCTGAATACTTTTGTTGAAAATAATGACAGTTGTCATGGATGTTATGATATTCAAATGTGGCATGAAATTTTAGGTCACTGTAATTATGATGATATTGCAAAACTACAAAATGTGG
Organism: Bombina bombina; assembly: GCF_027579735.1. Lineage (NCBI taxonomy): Eukaryota > Metazoa > Chordata > Amphibia > Anura > Bombinatoridae > Bombina > Bombina bombina. The sequence continues at coordinate 251,407,493 of NC_069506.1, read as the reverse complement.
TAGAAGGAATGACAAATAAAGGTAAGATTGATAAGTCTAGTCTAAACTGTGAAGTTTGCACTCTGCACTGGAAAATTTGTTCAAAGTAGGAACAGAGAACCTGATACCCAAGCCACAGCTACATTATAACTAGTACATACTGATTTAGCAGGTCCTATAGAACCACAAGCTAGAGAAGGTTTCAGATACACAATATAATTCACTGATGATTATTCTGGTGCAGTATTTGTATATTTTCTGAAAAACAAGAATGATGCAGTGTTAGCCACTGAAAGGTTTATTGCTGACACAGCCCCATATGGAGTCTTAAAATGTATAAGATCTGACAATGGTACTGAGTTTGTAGCAAATAGTTTTAAGTCACTGCTAAGTAAGCGAGGCATAAGTCATGAGACCTCAGCACCTTCCTCACCCCATCAGAATGGGACTGCTGAGAGAAATTGGAGAACGCTATTTGAAATGGCAATATGTCTGTTAGTTGAGAGTAAATTACCAAAAGAGTTATGGACATATGCAGTAATGACTGCCGCTCATATTCGAAATAGGTGCTTTAATAACCGGTTAGCACAAACCCCTTATTACCTTTTGACAGGCAAAAAACCTAACCTTTCTAAGATGAGAGTTTTTGGGTCAGAATGTTTTGCATACAATTATGACAGAAAGAAACTAGATTCAAAATGTGAGAGAGGGATTTTTATTAGATATGACAAGAACAGCCCCTCTTATCTAGTGTTTTATCCAGACACTGGAAAGGTCCTTAAACACAGGCTTGTGAGGTTTATCACAAAGAAAGTTGTTGAAAGACAGACTCAAACTAATCTGTTACATGATGATGAGGATTGCCAAAGGGAGGGCTATGCACCCACTATACTAAAGACTAATAGGACTGAAAATGAGTGTCCAGAGATAGTCCAAATTTCTGAAATAGAAACTTTGAAGAGTGAGAACAACGGACAGGCAGGGAGGGACCATAATACACGTTACCCTAAAAGAGACAGAAAAACTCCTCAATACTTGGAAGACTATGTTTCAGATTTTGAATGTGATGATCAGATATTAACAAACATTGATTATTGTTTGTAAGGATTCCAGTCCTGCTTTTACTTTTTGCCTCAACTCACCTTCCTCATCTGTACTTAAGGCATCACCCCGCCCCAAACAAGTGCTTAGTTGTTGAGTATTGTTTGCTGAAACCAGTGCTCTATTGCTTATAAGCTATATACTTATCAAAAGAAGATTTACTTCTACTACTTTAACATTTGGATTTACAAATACCAGCTGCAGTTTGGTCTCACAAAGGGACTAATAACAACTAGTCTCATTCATCCTGAAGATTGCTATTCCAAGAAGTATTATGTTATTTCAACTCCACATCTCTACAGGAATTGCTATTTAATTTCCAACAGGAGGATTCTACCTACTACCGCTACGGTACTTGTATCAATTCTAATTTACCTTGGATGCCTTAAGTAACGGCTAATTATAAATTTCATGTTTTCTCTTGAACTTATGTAAATTGACTTTGTCTCTCAGATATTACTTTGTTTGCAACGTATGTTTTATTTAATTCAATGAACTTCCTTTGATACATTCTCATACCGGACAGTAACGGACTTTATGTGACGTCACACAGCTTCATTCATCTCAGCGTGCCATACAGCTCCTTACAACTCAGCGTGTCTCACAGCACCAATTGCAATCACTAGTCTGTGTTCAGATATCCACGCTGCAAACATTACTCTGTGTGCTGTGTCTCGCAGCAGGTCACGCCCCTGTCAGCAGCTGCAGTCTGTGTGTCTCACATCTCTCATGCCTCAGTGCTTATTACAATGAACACTATCTCTCACATTTGGGTTTGAGCACAACTAATGTCAAAAGTTGTTATTAATAATAATACTTATTTTCAGCCACTAAATATTTATATGGTATAACGATATTATATAACCATATAAAGACTTACTGCCATTACTTATAAAAATCACTCTGAATAAAACAGTCTATGCTGATTTAATAGCCTGTACTTCAGTTGTGAAACAAATATAATTTATTTAGACTCTGCAGTTGTGATTCAAATAACCAAGGAACCTGATATAACAACTAAGCCATAAAATATGGATCCAGCAGAGCTTCCTCAAATTGTTTATAATTTAACACAAAGAGTTGACCAACTTAGTCAAGCCTTTAGAGAGTTACAATTAGAAAATGAAACTTTAAGAAAAGTAATAAAAGACACTGTCTCTATTAAACAGAGCCTTCCTGACAATCTGTCAGAACCATTTATTGCACCTCCAGATTTCTTCAATGGAGATAGGAATTTATACCGTCAATTCAAAAATGCTTGTCTGCTTAATTTCACCCTTAAACCTAAAACATACCCAAATGATAGGGTTAAAGTCCTTACAATGATAAGCTATTTAAGAGGTGAACCTCGCATTTGGGCAGACACTCTCTTTGAGACAAATAATGCTGTTCTTTCATCTTTTTCATCTTTTCTGGATATCATGGATGAATTATACTATGATTCTAACCTACAGTATACTGCTGAGAAAAAGATGAGGAACTTAAAGCAAGGTATCAAACCTGTTGAATGTTACATAACAGAATTCAAGCAATATTCTATTGACTCTCAATGGAACGCCATTGCTTTAAAAAACCAGTTCAGGCTTGGACTCTCTGACGCAGTAAAAGATGAATTAGCCCGAACTGAGTTACCTGAAACATTGGAAGGCCTTATGAAGCTCAGCAGGCAAATTGATAGGAGACTACGTGAAAGAAGATTTGAACGTCAATACCCTGAAATTGTTTATAAGAAGGATAAGGTTCTAAACCATCCCACTTCTAACAGTCCTCATACTGGTTCAACTGGTGCTGAAGCAATGGATATAAGTTTTTTTAGAGGACCTCTAACTCCTGAAGAACGTATCAGAAGGAAGACTAGAGGCCTCTGCATGTATTGCTCATCCTCATCTCATACTTTAAAGGATTGCCCCTCTTTGCCACAGAACAAGAAGAGTAAGTACCATACCAATCTTTCTCTCCAGTCAAAGAATAACAACCCTCTTCATTGTTCTTTACTTCTTTCTCTACAGTGGGCAAATAAGCAATTGACCATTCCAGCCATCTTGGATACAGGAGCACAAGGAAACTACATTGACAGTTCTCTGGTTTCTAAAAATAAAATACCATTGATAAAAAAGTTGTCTCCTATTTTCCTTCGTGTGGTTGATGGCTCTGAGATATCATCAGGGCCAATTACACATCACACCATCCCGCTCTCTGTCACTACATTAAAAACACATCATGAACATCTCACTTTTGATGTAATCACTTCTCCATTATTCCCAATAGTACTTGGGCTAGCTTGGTTACAGCTACACGAACCTGATATTAATTGGAAATCCTTAAATGTTCAATTAAATTCTGATTTCTGTCAACAGACTTGCCATAGAACCTTTTTTCACAGTTTATCCTCCACATCAGAAACTCTGATACCAGGAATGTACAAGCAGTTCTCTGAAGTCTTCAGTAAGAAGGAAGCAGATACCCTTCCCCCACACAGAATCTACGACTGCCCTATTGAACTGAAACCTGGAACCACACCACCTATTGGACATTTATACCCACTTTGTCAACCAGAACTGGATCATCTAAAAACTTACCTAGATGAAAATCTAAAGAAAGGGTTTATCCGTCCTTCGGTTTCTCCTGCTGGTGCAGGAATGTTCTTTGTGCGGAACAAAGGCCAATCTCTTCGGCCTATCATTGACTTCAGACAATTGAACAAAATAACCATAAAAAAACGATACCCTCTCCCCCTCATTCCTGAACTCATAGAAAGACTCAGGCATGCTCAGATTTTTACTAAATTAGATTTGAGAGGGGCGTACAATTTAGTGCGTATCCGTGAGGGGGATGAGTGGCTTACCGCTTTTAGAACTAGGTATGGGTTGTTTGAATATCTAGTTATGCCTTTCGGCTTAACTAACGCACCCGCAACTTTCCAGTTCTTTATTAATGACATTTTCCATGATCTCCTTGACACATGTGTTGTTGTCTACCTAGATGACATTCTAATCTATTCCACAAATCTAGAAGAACATATCAAACATGTTAGTTGGGTTTTAGCAAGACTCCAAGTCCATCGGCTATACGCCAAATTGGAAAAATGTATTTTCCACACCAACAAAATAGAGTTCCTGGGTTACTCCATCAGCCCAAATGGGATTCAAATGCAAGATAACAAAGTGGAAGCAGTAAAATCATGGCCCACACCTTCAACACGGAAAGAACTACAAAAGTTTCTTGGTTTCAGTAACTATTACAGAAAGTTCATTCGCAATTTTTCTAAAATTGCAAAACCTCTGACTAAATTAACTAGTGCTAATTGCTCTTTCCAGTGGACTAAAGAACAGGATGATGCGTTCAGCTTCCTAAAGAATTCCTTTTCATCTGCTCCCATTCTGAAATATCCTGATCCAAACCTTCAATATACCCTAGAGGTGGATTCTTCAGATTATGCTCTTGGCGCTGTCCTCTCCCAAAGACAGTCTCCTACAGAACCACTACACCCAGTTGGGTTCTATTCAAAAATTATGACTCCAGCAGAGATCAATTATTCCATTGGGGACAAGGAACTTCTAGCCATTAAAAGAGCCTTTGAATTCTGGAGACATCTCCTTGAAGGTACCTCCCTACCTATAGTGATTTACACGGATCACCGGAATTTGGAATATCTACAAAATAATAAAACTTTATCTGGACGTCAAGTGAGATGGAGTCTCTACTTTAGTCGTTTCAATTTTCAAATCATGTACAGGCCGGGTTCAAAAAATGGGAAGGCAGATGCACTCTCTCGACGAGATCCAAGACCTATACAAGAAGACTCTCCTACTAGTATTCTTCCCCCTACTCGATTCCTTGCTATCCTATCTCAACAGGATAAGGAATACCAATCTGATCTATCTTCAGAAGACCAAACCCTACTAGATAGCCTAACCCTCCAGGATGGTTTTTACTTCCATGGTTCTAAACTATATATTCCAGAACGTTTCAGACAGAAAATAATCAAAGATCATCATGACCCTCCACTAATTGGTCATCCAGGAATCAAACGTACACATGAGCTCATCTCCAGAAGTTACTGGTGGCCATCGATGAAAACCAGTATAAAGGAATATATACAACATTGTACAACCTGTACAGTATCAAAACCAGAAAGGAGACCTCCCTATGGCTATTTAATTCCTTTGGAAGTACCGGAATCTTCTTGGTCTCATTTGGGAATGGATTTTATAGTTGATTTACCACCTAGTTCTGGACAAACCACCATTTTAGTTGTTACCGATCATTTTACTAAAATGGCACATTTTATTCCTTATCACAAGTTACCCACTTCCATTGAAACAGCATACTTATTTCTAAACCACATTGTACGATACCACGGGTTACCCTCCATTTTAACTACTGATAGAGGAACCCAATTCACCTCACGCTTCTGGAAAGCACTCACTAAAGCACTCCAAATCGATCAAAGGTTAAGCACAGCCTTCCACCCTCAGACTAACTGCCAAACTGAGAGACTCAATCAGTGGCTTGAGCAATATCTACGTTGCTATTGCTCATATCATCAAAATAAATGGACTTCCTTTCTCTCTATGGCTGAATTTGCCTATAATAATACCATTAACAGCACTACAAATTACTCTCCCTTTTTCGCCAATTATGGTTTTAATCCAAGATTCACTATCCAAACGACTTCTACACATGACTCACCATCTGTTGATGTGCTAACACAAAACATAGCTGAAAATTTCCTACATTTACGAGATAACATCAAACAAGCTCAGGCTTCTCAGAAGAAATTTTATGATTTACGTCGTAGAGCTTCTCCGAAATATTCTATAGGGGACTATGTTTGGTTATCTTCCAAAAACATTAAAATGCACTTACCAAGTAAAAAATTGGCTGGGTTGTTCCTTGGCCCATTCAGAATTCTACACATCATCAATGAAAATGCCGTCAGGCTTGATCTACCTGATTCTTTACCCATCCACCCAACTTTCCATGTATCATTATTGAAACCCTACTTGGGAGATAAGCCTGATGTACCTCTTCTACCCCCTTCTCCTATTCAATTGGGCACTGATGTCTATGAAGTTTATGATCTTTTGGACTCAAGATTTTATAATGGGGAATTACAGTATCTGGTCCGATGGAAAGGGTTCGCCCCAGAGGATGATACTTGGGAACCTCATGCACACATTAATGCTCCAAAGCTTATTGCTCGTTTCCATAGACGATATCCAAATAGACCTAAATTCCAACCCGTGGTCGGCTTGCTTGAGGGGGGGGATCTGTAAGGATTCCAGTCCTGCTTTTACTTTTTGCCTCAACTCACCTTCCTCACCTGTACTTAAGGCATCACCCCGCCCCAAACAAGTGCTTAGTTGTTGAGTATTGTTTGCTGAAACCAGTGCTCTATTGCTTATAAGCTATATACTTATCAAAAGAAGATTTACTTCTACTACTTTAACATTTGGATTTACAAATACCAGCTGCAGTTTGGTCTCACAAAGGGACTAATAACAACTAGTCTCATTCATCCTGAAGATTGCTATTCCAAGAAGTATTATGTTATTTCAACTCCACATCTCTACAGGAATGGCTATTTAATTTCCAACAGGAGGATTCTACCTACTACCGCTACGGTACTTGTATCAATTCTAATTTACCTTGGATGCCTTAAGTAACGGCTAATTATAAATTTCATGTTTTCTCTTGAACTTATGTAAATTGACTTTGTCTCTCAGATATTACTTTGATTGCAACGTATGTTTTATTTAATTCAATGAACTTCCTTTGATACATTCTCATACCGGACAGTAACGGACTTTATGTGACGTCACACAGCTTCATTCATCTCAGCGTGCCATACAGCTCCTTACAACTCAGCGTGTCTCACAGCACCAATTGCAATCACTAGTCTGTGTTCAGATATCCACGCTGCAAGCATTACTCTGTGTGCTGTGTCTCGCAGCAGGTCACGCCCCTGTCAGCAGCTGCAGTCTGTGTGTCTCACATCTCTCATGCCTCAGTGCTTATTACAATGAACACTATCTCTCACATTTGGGTTTGAGCACAACTAATGTCAAAAGTTGTTATTAATAATAATACTTATTTTCAGCCACTAAATATTTATATGGTATAACGATATTATATAACCATATAAAGACTTACTGCCATTACTTATAAAAATCACTCTGAATAAAACAGTCTATGCTGATTTAATAGCCTGTACTTCAGTTGTGAAACAAATATAATTTATTTAGACTCTGCAGTTGTGATTCAAATAACCAAGGAACCTGATATTGTTACAGAGTGTTTGATGTACCACAAACCATTAAAGATGCTATGAGCTCACCTCAGTCACAGAATTGGTTTAATGCTATGACAGAGGAAATGGATTCACTAAGAGAGAATGACACATTCACTTTGACCATTTTACCAGAAGGTAAACGTTCAGTGGGGGGTCGATGGGTATATGCATTAAAAAACAATGTTGATGGATCAGAAACATACAAAGCCAGATATGTTGCTAAAGGTTATAGTCAACTAAAGGGAATTGAATACAAGGAAGTTTTTTCTCCAACTGCAAATATTACATCAGTACGTATTTTTATGCAACTGGCAGCACAGTATGATTTACTTCTTCACCAGATGGATGTGAAAACAGCCTACTTACATGCCCCAATTGATCGTGAGATTTGTGTGGAACAACCTGTAGGATTTGAGGTAAAGTGCAAACAAAATGAGAAACTAGTTTTAAAATTGAACAAGTCATTGTATGGTCTAAAACAATCAGGTAGAATTTGGAACAAGATGCTGCATGATTATTTAAATGAAAATGGGTTTGAACAAAATCCAGCAGACCACTGTGTATATGTCAAACAATTTGGACATGATAGAGTAATACTGTTAATATGGGTTGACAATCTAATTATCGGTGAGAATGAAGAAACAGTACTTAATGATGTGAAAAAAAAATGTTTACAGCAAAATTTAAGATTAAAGATCTTGGAAGGATCAAACATTTCCTAGGTATTGATTTTGAACAAAGTGTTGGTTTGGTAAAGATGAACCAAAAGAGATACATATTAAAGATTCTGGAGAAGTTTGGAATGATAGATTGTAAACCCAGATCAACACCATGTGAGCAAAAACTGGACCAAAATGATCACAATTATCCAGTAGATGCAAGAAAATATCGAGAGATAGTTGGTAGCTTGCTGTATGTTATGACCTGTACAAGGCCAGATTTAAGCTGGGTAATTAGTAAACTGTCACAATACTTATCAGAGCCAACAGAACAACATCTAACCACAGCTAAGCATGTGATGAGGTACTTAAAGCGTACTACTGACTATGAGTTGTGCTACAGAAAATGTAGTGAAAACTTGAAACTCGAGGCTTATAGTGATGCTGATTGGGCCTCTGATTAGAATGATAGGAGGAGTATGACTGGATACTGCTTTAGCCTAACCAAGAATGGTCCACTGATTGCATGGAAATCAAAGAAACAGCCCACAGTAGCTTTATCTACATGTGAAACTGAATACATGGCATTGGCTGCGACTACACAGGAAAGTCTGTACCTTATGCAGTTACTCAAAGGGATGGATAAAGGGTGTCATTATGAACCAATACAAATCTTTGGAGACAATCAGGGTTCAATTGCTCTTTCAAGGAATCCTGTTTGCCGTCAGAGATGTAAACACATTGATATCAAGTACCACTTCATTTGATCAGTGATGAGTGAAGGTAACATTGTTCTTGAGTATTGTCCAACTGACAAGATGGTAGCAGATGTTATGACAAAACCTGCAACAAAATTCAAGTTAAAAAAGTTTTTGAGTTATATGTTTGGAATGTAAGTCATGTAATGTATGAATATGTTTAAAAGGTGAAACATGCAAAATGAAACAATTTATGAGCAAGTGGGGGTGTTGAGATATAAACTGAAAGTGCTCTTACAGTGTTGTAGCCTATATGCATTGTATGTTAACAGAAGTGTAAATAAAGTTTATTTTATGTTGTTACCTCCTCCTTCCTCCTGACACAGGAAGCAGAAGCAGTGTAGTAAAATAAAGACATAGAAGCAAGAAGTGCCTGTGTGATTTTTCCTCCATCTTTATATAAAATAATTTATATATCCGGTTATCCTACCCTAATAATAACAGAATGGGTATATCTGATAGGATTCTATCAGCCAATCGGAATTAAGGTAGGAAAAATCTAATTGGCTGATTGAATCAGCCAATCAAATTGAAGTTCAATCCGATTGGCTGATCCAATCAGCCAATCAGATTGAGCTCACATACTATTGGCTGATCGGAACAGCCAAAAGAATGTGAGCTCAATCTGATTGGCTGATTAGATCAGCCAATCGGATTGAACTTCAATCTGATTGGCTGATTCAATCAGCCAATCAGATTTTTCCTACCTTAATTCCGATTGGCTGATAGAATCCTATCAGCCAATCAGAATTGAAGGGACGTCATCTTGGATGACGTCCCTTAAAGGAGCCTTCATTCGTCGGTAGTCCGTCGGGAAAGAAGGATGTTCCGCGTCGGCGGGATGAAGATGGACCCTAAAGAAAGAAGATTGAAGACCCCGCTTGGAAGATGACATCGCCCGGATGGAAGACTTCTTCAGCGCCGCTTGGAAGATGACATCGCCCGGATGGAAGACTTCTTCAGCGCCGGTTGGAAAATGACATCGCCCGGATGGAAGACTTCTTCAGCGCCGCCTGGATGATGACTTCATCGGATGGAAGACTTCTTCAGCGCCCTTTGGAGGATCACTTCTGCCGCTCCGGATCTCCTCTTCGGTTCCATTGGTGGGTCAGCTGGCTGAAGACAACTCAAGGTAGGATGATCTTCAGGGGGGTAGTGTTAGGTTTATTTAAGGGGGGTTTGGGTTAGATTAGGGGTATGTGGGTGGTGGGTTGTAATGTTGGGGGGGTTGTATTTTTCTTTTACAGGCAAAAGAGCAGTTTTCTTTGGGGCATGCCCCGCAAAAGGCCGTTTTAAGGGCTGGTAAGGTAAAAGAGCTTTGAACTTTTTTTATTTTAGAATAGGGTAGGGCATTTTTTTATTTTGGGGGGCTTTGTTATTTTATTAGGGGGCTTAGATTAGGTGTAATTAGCTTAAAATTGTTGTAATATTTTTTAAATGTTTGTAACTTATTTTTTTTTATTTTTTGTAACTTAGCTTTTTTTATTTTTTGTACTTTAGTTAGTTTATGTAATTGTATTTAATTGTAGTTATTTGTAGTTAATTTATTTAATTAATTTAATGATAGTGTAGTGTTAGGTTTAATTGTAACTTAGGTTAGGATTTATTTTACAGGTAATTTTGTATTTCTTTTAGCTAGGTAGTTATTAAATAGTTAATAACTATTTAATAACTATTCTAACTAGCTAAAATAAATACAAAGTTACCTGTAAAATAAATATAAATCCTAAAATAGCTACAATGTAATTATTAATTACATTGTAGCTATCTTAGGGTTTATTTTACAGGTAAGTATTTAGTTTTAAATAGGATTAATTTATTAAAGTATAGTGTAGTGTTAGGTGTAATTGTAACTTAAGTTAGTTTTTATTTTACAGGTAAATTTCTCTTTATTTTAGCTAGGTAGCTATTAAATAGTTAATAACTATTTAATAGCTATTGTACCTAGTTAAAATAAATTGAAAGTTACCTGTAAAATAAAAATAAATCCTAAGATAGCTACAATATAATTATTAATTACATTGTAGCTATATTAGGGTTTATTTTAAAGGTAAGTATTTAGTTTTGAATAGGATTAACTCAGGCCTAGATTTAGAGTTGGGCGGTAGCTGTCAAAACCAGCGTTAGAGGCTCCTAACGCTGTTTTTTACCGCCCGCTGGTATTTGGAGTCAGTCAGGAAAGGGTCTAACACTCACTTTGCAGCCGCGACTTTTCCATACCGCAGATCCCCCTACGCCATTTGCGTATCCTATCTTTTCAATGGGATCTTTCTAACGCCGGTATTTAGAGTCGTGGCTGAAGTGAGCGTTAGAAATCTAACGACAAAACTCCAGCCGCAGAAATAAGTCAGTAGTTAAGAGCTATCTGGGCTAACGCCGGTTTATAAAGCTCTTAACTACTGTGCTCTAAAGTACACTAACACCCATAAACTACCTATGTACCCCTAAACCGAGGTCCCCCCACATCGCCGCCACTCTATTAAAATTTTTTAACCCCTAATTTGCTGCTCCGTACATCGCCGCCACCTACATTATCCCTATGTACCCCTAATCTGCTGTCGCTAACATCGCTGACCCCTATATTATATATATTAACCCCTAATCTGCCGCCCCCGCTATCGCTGACACCTGCATATTTTTTTAACCCCTAATCTGCCGCTCCGTACACCGCTGCAACCTACATTATCCCTATGTACCCCTAATCTGCTGCCCCTAACATCGCCGACCCCTATATTATATTTATTAACCCCTAATCTGCTGCCCCCAACGTCGCCTCCACCTACCTACAATTATTAACCCCTAATCTGCCGACGGACCACACCGCTACTATAATAAATGTATTAACCCCTAAAGCTAAGTCTAACTCTAACACTAACACCCCCCTAAGTTAAATATATTTTAAATCTAACAAAATAAAATAAATCTTATTAAATAAATTATTCCTATCTAAAGCTAAATACTTATCTGTAAAATAAACCTGAATATAGCTACAATATAAATTATAATTATATTGTAGCTATTTTAGGATTTATATTTATTTTACAGGCAAATTTGTATTTATTTTAACCAGGTACAATAGCTATTAAATAGTTATTTACTATTTAATAGCTACCTAGTTAAAATAAGTACAAAATTACCTGTAAAATAAATCCTAACCTAAGTTACAATTAAACCAAACACTACACTATCAATAAATAAATTAAATAAAATACCTACAATTATCTACAATTAAACCTAACACTACACTATCAATAAATAAATTAAATACAATACCTACAAATAAATACAATGAAATAAACTAACTAAAGTACAAAAAATAAAAAAGAACTGTTACAAAAAATAAAAAAATATTTACAAACATTAGAAAAATATTACAACAATTTTAAACTAATTACACCTACTCTAAGCCCCCTAATAAAATAACAAAGACCCCCAAAATAAAAAAAATGCCCTACCCTATTCTAAATTAAAAGAAAAGAAATGTACCCCCCAACATTACAACCCACCACCCACATACCCCTAATCTAATCCAACCCCCCCCTTAAATAAACCTAACACTAAGCCCCTGAAGATCTCCCTACCTTGTCTTCACCACACCGGGTCCCGATCTGTCCAGAAGAGCCTCCGAAATCTTCATCCAAGCCCAAGCGGGGGCTGAAGAGTGACATCCATCCTCGGGCTGAAGTCTGGATCCAAGCGGCGGCTGAAGAAATCCATCATCGGGCTGAAGTCTTGATCCAAGCGGATGCTGAAGAAGTCCATCATCGGGATGAAGTCTTCTATGAAGCGGCATCTCCAATCTTCTTTCTTCCAGAGCCATCATCTTCCAGCCGACGCGGATCCATCCTCTTCTACCAACGCCTACTCGCCGAATGACGGTTCCTTTAAATGACGTCATCCAAGATGGCGTCCGTCAAATGCCGATTGGCTGATAGGATTCTATTAGCCAATCGAAATTAAGGTAGGAAAATTCTGATTGGCTGATGGAATCAGCCAATCAGATTCAAGTTCAATCCGATTGGCTGATCCGATCAGCCAATCAGATTGAGCTCGCATTCTATTGGCTGATCGGAACAGCCAATAGAATGCAAGCTCAATCTGATTGGCTGATCGGATCAGCCAATCGGATTGAACTTGATTCTGATTGGCTGATTCCATCAGCCAATCGGAATTTTCCTACCTTAATTCCGATTGGCTGATAGAATCCTATCAGCCAATCGGAATTTGACGGACGCCATCTTGGATGACGTCATTTAAAGGAACCGTCATTTGGCGAGTAGGCGTCGGTAGAAGAGGATGGATCCACGTCGGCTGGAAGATGATGGCTCCAGAAGAAAGAAGATTGGATATGCCGCTTCATAGAAGACTTCATCCCGATGATGGACTTCTTCAGCGCCCGCTTGGATCAAGACTTCAGCCCGATGATGGATTTCTTCAGCCGCCGCTTGGATCCAGACTTCAGCCCGAGGATGGACGTCACTCTTCAGCCCCCGCTTGGGCTTGGATGAAGATTTCGGAGGCTCTTCTGGACAGATCGGGACCCGGTGTGGTGAAGACAAGGTAGGGAGATCTTCAGGGGCTTAGTGTTAGGTTTATTTAAGGGGGGTTTGGGTTAGATTAGGGGTATGTTGGTGGTGGGTTGTAATGTTGGGGGGGGTATTGATTGTGTTTTTTTTACAGGCAAAAGAGCTGAATTCTTTGGGGCATGCCCCGCAAAGGGCCCTGTTCAGGGCTGGTAAGGTAAAAGAGCTTTTCTATTTTAATTTTAGAATAGGGTAGGGCATTTTTTTATTTTGGGGGTCTTTCTTATTTTATTAGGGGGCTTAGAGTAGGTGTAATTAGTTTAACATTGTTGTAATATTTTTCTAATGTTTGTAAAAAAAAATATTATTTTTTGTAACTTAGTTCTTTTTTATTTTTTGTACTTTAGTTAGTTTATTTCATTGTATTTATTTGTAGGTATTGTATTTAATTTATTTATTGATAGTGTAGTGTTAGGTTTAATTGTAGATAAATGTAGGTATTTTATTTAATTAATTTATTGATAGTGTAGTGTTAGGTTTAATTGTAACTTAGGTTAGGATTTATTTTACAGGTAATTTTGTAATCATTTTAACTAGGTAACTATTAAATAGTTATTAACTATTTAATAGCTATTGTACCTGGTTAATATAATTACAAAGTTGCCTGTAAAATAAATATTAATCCTAAAATAGCTACAATATAATTATAATTTATATTGTAGCTATATTAGGGTTTATTTTACAGGTAAGTATTTAGCTTTAAATTGGATTAATTTATTTAATAAGAGTTAATTTATTTTGTTAGATTAAAATTATATTTAACTTAGGGGGGTGTTAGGGTTAGGGTTAGACTTAGCTTTAGGGGTTAATACATTTATTATAGTAGCGGTGAGATCCGGTCGGCAGATTAGGGGTTAATTATTGTAGGTAGGTGGAGGCGACATTGGGGGCGGCAGATTAGGGGTTAATAAATATAATATAGGGGTCGGCGGTGTTAGGGGCAGCAGATTAGGGGTACATAGGTATAATGTAGGTTGCGGCGGTGTACGGAGCGGCAGATTAGGGGTAAATAATAATATGCAGGTGTCAGCGATAGCGGGGGCGGCAGATTAGGGGTTAATAAGTGTAAGGTTAGGGGTGTTTAGACTCGGGGGTGTTAGGTGCAGACGTAGGAAGTGTTTCCCCATAGAAAACAATGGGGCTGCGTTAGGAGCCGAACACTGCTTTTTTGCAGGTGTTAGGTTTTTTTTCTATGGGGGAATCGTGCACGAGCATGTTTTTGAAGCTGGCCGCGTCCGTAAGCAACGCTGGTATTTAGAGTTGCAGTGGCGGTAAATATGCTCTACGCTCCCTTTTTTGGAGCCTAATGCAGCCATTCTGTGAACTCTAAATACCAGCAGTATTTAAAAGGTGCGGGGGAAAAAAAGCATGCGTAGCTAACGCACCCCTTTGGCCGCAGAACTCTAAATCTAGGTGTTAGTTAATAAGGTTAATATTATTTAGATTTATTTAATTAATATTTAAGTTAGGGGGGTGTTAGGGTTAGTGTTAGACTTAGGTTTAGGGGTTAATAAATTTATTACAGTGGTGGCGGTGTAGTGGGGGGCAGGATAGGGGTTAATAGATGTATTATAGGTGGCAACGGTGTAGGGGGGCAGATTAGGTGTAAATAAGTTTAATATAGGTTGCGGCGGGGTCCGGGAGCGGCGGTTTAGGGGTTAAACTATTTATTTAGTTGCAGCGAGGTGCGGGATCAGCAGGATAGGGGTTAATAACTTTATTATAGAGGGCGACGGTATAGGGGGGGCAGGATAGTGGTAACTAGGTATAATGTAGGTTGCGGCGGTGTCCGGGAGTGGCAGTTTAGGGGCTAATACATTTATAAGAGTTGCGGCGGGGTCTAGGAGCGGCGGTTTATGGGTTACTAACTTTCTTTAGTTGTGGGGGGCTCCGGGGGCACCGGTATAGGGGGTAGAACAGTGTAGTTAGTGTGGGTGCTTAGTGACAGGCTAGCAATAAAGCTGTAAAAAATCAGAAGAGCAGCGAGATTGGATGAGTGATAACTCTCACAATCCGCTGCTCATCGCCCCGTACTTGGTGCACGGCTTTTTGACAGCTTTATTGATAACTTAGGCGAAATTTTGCAGGTCTGTGGCGGCGATGGTAGGCGAGCTTAGGCTGGCGTATTGGACCGGCGAAGGCAGGAAAAGTAGACGCGTTGATAACTACCCCTCATTAACTTGAGTTAAAACCTTGCAAAATCCAGCATGCTGGTAATAAATGCGAAACGATCCAAACAGACCCGCTGAAGGACGTCACGTGATTGGCTCAGTGAACGCTTGCTGAACGCTCCAAACAAAGTAACACCGGGAGAGAACAAACTGGCTGTGGAGAACGGTGAGTGGTTTTCTAGAACCAAGGTGTTGAAAGAGGTAAAGGATACCAAGGAGAAGGGAGGCAGATGAGCAGTGTATGTACCTTTAAATCTGAGTTGGGTATCTGCATATTGTACAAACGTCATTAAAGGACCAGTTAACACAGTAGATTTGCATAATCAACAAATGGAAGATAACAAGACAATGCAATAGCACTTAGTCTGAACTTCAAATGAATAGTAGATTTTTTTTCTGACAATTTTAAAAGTTTTGTCTATTTCCAATCCCCCTATACCATGTGACAGCTATCAGCCAATCACAAATACATACACGTACCATGTGACAGCCATCAGCCAAAGTGACACTCTCAAGGAAAGTTTGTTTATTGTTATTCCCTGTGGACATTGGGGAAGACTAACTATTCACACTTGCCCATGTAAAGATATAATTCCAATAAAGGTTATCTATGTTATAGTAGATGATTATGTTTTAATTTGTGTTATTTAAAGAGCAGCAGCATAGTTGTGTTGGGAGACGTCCCACTTTTCTATATATTCATGGATTTTATTACATTTTTGACATGTAATAAATCTTTATTTTTGTATAGTACATGGTTACTTATGTGTGATTATATGGTAGGGGTTTAGCCACTAGTGCCCTCCTTCCGTGTTATTTTCTTGAGGCACTTAAGAGCCACAATATATCTACCTAATGGGTTTGTGGAGGAGGGTGAAAAACCCACATGAAAAGGATGTCATATGGATTGACATTGCATAAATTGTCAACTTGACTGCACAGAATGACAAATCTGCTGTGCAATGTTGAAAAAACAATTATGCAATTTTAAAAATGTTAAAGCTAAGAACATAATTCAAAATTCAACTACGTATTTACAAATCTAGCATAATAACTAATAACTATCAGCTAGATTACTAATAACTATCAGCTAGAAGTTTGTACGTTCGTCTTCTAATGCTGAAAATAGGGTATTTTAAGCGTTAAAACAGAAACACAGTCATTATGAGTCTTGTCAGTATAGGTGTACCGCAAGCCTTTTAGCCTGTAACACAACGTCAGTACTGCACTCATAAAAATTACGTTTTTGCATGGGATTTCCATAGCACTGGTATTACAAGTTTTTCTGGGAGGCTAAAAAGCTAGCGTTACACCCTATAACGACAAGATCCTTAACACCACCTGAGACCAAAGATGTTACATAAACTCATAATTAGGGGGTTAGTTATCAAGCCGTCAACCTCAAATACGCTGGAATTCTGCAGCGTATTTGTGGCGAGGCTGATTCGCCTTAGTTATCAAAGGCTAGAGACCGGCAAAAGTAGAATTTTGTGACATCAGCTTCGATCCGCCGGACTCAGTCCGACACAGATCGATTCTTACGTCACTCCAGATGTTCCGCACACAAGTGCGGCACAATGTGACTACTTTTGCTAGTTATCAAAAAACTAGCAGGTACGCTCGGCACTTTTCCGGCCCAGCGTACCTGGTTTTCAATCCGCCGCCCTGGAGGCGGCGGATCCCATAGGAATCAATAGGAGTCTGACCATAGCGAAAGTTCATGTTTGCTGCTGCCCGATATCCCATTGATTTCTATGGGAGATGTCTGCACCTAACACCCTAACATGTACCCCGAGTCTAAACACCCCTAATCTGACCCCCCTACACCGCCGCATCTAAATAAATGTATTACCCCCTAAACCGCCGTTCCCGGAGCCCACCGCAAGCTACTCTATACATATTAACCCCTAAACCGCCGCTCCCTAACCCGCCGCAACTATAATAAATGTATTAACCCCTAAACCGCCGCTCCCGGACACCCTGTAAAATAAACCCTAAGATAGCTACAATGTAATTAATAATTACATTGTAGCTATTTTAGGATTTATATTTATTTTACAGGTAAGTATTTAGTTTTAAACAGAAATAATTTATTAAAGTATAGTGTAGTGTTAGGTGTAATTGTAACTTAGGTTAGGATGTATTTTACAGGTAAATTTCAGTTTATTTTAGATAGGTAAGCTATTAAATAGTTAATAACTATTTAATAGCTATTGTACCTAGTTAAAATAAATTGAAAGTTACCTATAAAATAAAAATAAATCCTAAGATAGCTACAATATAATTATTATTTATATTGTAGCTATATTAGGGTTTATTTTATAGGTAAGTATTTAGTTTTAAATAGGATTAATTTGGTTAATAATAGAAATATTATTTAGATTTATTTAATTAATATTTAAGTTAGGGGGGGTGTTAGGGTTAGTGTTAGGTTTAGGGGTTAATAAATTTATTACAGTGGCGGCGGTGTAGGGGGGGCAGGATAGGGGTTAATAAGTTTAATATAGATTGAGGCAGGGTCCGGGAGTGGCGGTTTAGGGGTTAAACTATTTATTTAGTTGCGGCGAGGTGCGGGATCGGCAGGATAGAGGTTAATAAATTTATTATAGAGGGCGATGGTATAGGGGGCAGGATAGGGGTTACTAGGTATAATGTAGGTTGCAGCGGTGTCCGGGAGCGGCGGTTTTGGGGTTAATACATTTATAAGAGTTGCGGCGGGGTCTAGGAGCGGCGGTTTAGGGGTTAATACATTTATAAGAGCTGCGGCGGGTTCTAGGAGCAGCGGTTTAGGGGTTAATACATTTATAAGAGTTGCGGCGGGGTCAAGGAGCGACGGTTTAGGGGTTTATAACTTTATTGAGTTGCGGGGGGCTCCGGGGACGCCGGTATAGGGGGTAGAACAGTGTAGTTTAGTGTGGGTGCTTAGTGACAGGCTAGCAATAAAGCTGTAAAAAAGCCGAAGAGCAGCGAGATCGGATGAGTGATAACTCTCACAGTCCGCTGCTCATCGCCCCGTACTTGGTGCGCGGCTTTATGACAGCTTTATTGATAACTTAGGCGAAAATTTTCAGGTCCGCGGCGGCGATGGTAGGCGAGCTTAGGCAGGCGTATTGGGCCGGCGAAGGCAGGAAAGTTGACACGTTGATAACTACCCCCTTTAAAGTGTTAAAAAGTACACTAACACTCATAAACTACCTATTAACCCCTAAACCGAGGCCTCCAGCATCACAAACACTATAATAAAGTTATTAACCCCAATCTGCTGCTCCCGACATCGCTGCCACTAATACAATTTATTAACCCCTATTATGCCGCTCCCCGACATTGTCACCACTATATTAAAGTTATTAACCCCAAAACCGCTGCCCTTCCACATCGCAAAAACTATTTAAATATTATTAACCCATAAATCTGCCGTTTTTCCACACCTCCGCCAATATAATAAACCTATTAACCCCTAAACCGCAAGCCCCCCACAACAAAATATACTAAAATAAACTATTAACCCCTAAACCTAATGCCTCCCTAACTTCATATTAAAATTATAATTTCACTTTCTTAAATTAAAACTTACCTGTCAAATTAAAAAATCTAAGTTTAAACTAACAATTAAACTAATATAACTAATAAACTACAATTAAAATAACTACCAATTAAAGTAAACTAAAATACACATTAAAAAAATCCTAACACTACTCTAAAAATTACGAAGTATCTAATTACAAAAAAAATTACTAAATTAAAAAAACACTAAATTACGAAAAATAAACGAAATTATCAAAAATTAAAAAGAATTACACCTAATCTAATAGCCCTATCAAAATAAAAAAGCCAAATCAGAATAAAAAAAAATGCTAGTCTACAATAAACTACCAATAGCCCTTAAAAGGGTCTTTTGTAGGGCATTGCCCTAAATTTAACAGCTCTTTTACATGGCAAAAAATACAAAGACTACCCCCAACAGTAAAACCCACCACCCAACCAATCCCCCAAAAGAAAAATCCTATCTAAAAAAACTTAAGCTACCCATTGCCTTCGAAAAAGGATATTTGTATGGGAATTGCCCTTAAAAGGGCATTTAGCTCTTTTGCATTGCCCTTAAAAGGGAATTTAGCTCTATTAAGAAAGCCTAAACTAAAAAAAAAAATACCCAAAAAGCCCTTAAAAAACCTAATTACTAACCCCCGGCAATCCACTTACTGGCAGCAAGAAGTCTTCATCCAGACGGCCTCTTATATCTTCAGCCAGACGACCTCTTCTATCTTCATCCAGGCAGTGAGAAGTCTTCTTCCAGACGGCCTTTGCAATCTTCATCCAGGCGGCATCTTCTATCTTGATCCCGGCGGCGCAGAGAGGGTCCATCCTGAAGAAATCTGGCATGGAGCATCCTCTTTATACGGTCACCGCCGTATACTGGATCTTCAATGCAAGGTATGTGATTCAAGATGGCGTGCCATTCATTCCTATTGGCTGAAAGATTTGAATCAGCCAATAGGAATTAGAGCTACTAAAATCCTATTGGCTGTTCCAATCAGCCAATAGGATTTAATCAGCTCTCATTCTATTGGCTGTTCCAATCAGCCAATAGGATTTGAGCAGCTCTCATTCTATTGGCTGTTATAATCAGCGAATAGGATTTAAGCAGCTATCATTCTATTGGCTGATTGGAACAGCCAATAGAATGAGAGCTGCTCAAATCCCATTGGCTGATTGGAACAGCCAATAGAATGAGAGCTGCTCAAATACTATTGGCTGATTGGAACAGGATTTTAGCAGCTCTTTTTCCTATTGGCTGATTCAAATCTTTCAGCCAATAGGAATGCAAGGGACACCATCTTGAATTGCGTACATTGCATTGAAGATCCAGTATACGCCGGTGACCATATGAAGTGGATGCTCCTTGCCCGATGTCTTCAGTATGGACCAGCTCCGTGCTGCCGGTATCAAGATAGAAGACTTCTCACCGCCTGGATGAGGAATTCTCCGCTTGGATGAAGATAGAAGAGGCCACCTACACTTCTCGATGCCTGGATGAAGATCCTTCAAGCGGGACTTCAAAATCTGTAAGTTCTTTTTTGTTTTTTTAAGGGTTTTTGGGGTGTTTTATTTTAGTTTAGGGTTTGGGCTTTTTTAATAGAGCTAAATGCCCTTTTAAGGGGGTGTTAGGGTTAGGTTTAGGGTTAGGCTTAGGGTTACATTAGGGTTAGGTTTAGTGGTTAATGTAAAATAAATGTGATAACAAAAATCATAAAAGGAAAACCAAATAAAGTTCTGAATCAAGGATATGTCTGTGTCCTCTGGATGAGTTTTTCAGCTTGTTAGCATTCCTCAGTGAGATCCCATAAAAAAGGAAACAGAAAATTGCAACATAGTGTGAATCTGTAATGGCACTTTGAGGAAGTAGTTGTTTTGTAACAAATGACTACTCACATTTGTTGGAGCTTTCCACTAAGCTCAAGGATATGCGCACTCCCACTTTATACTGATGGGAAAACAGTACACGAGGCAAAACTTGGATACAAATTTATTTTAAAATATATAAAAGCGTCACATAAGCCTTGATAACACCACAATGTAAGGGTACAAAAGCAGATATGCTGTAACAAATGCTTCAAATCGCCAAACTTGCAAAGAGGTAAATGGATCAGCAGGAGTGTGACCGCTGAAACCAAAACCTTTTTAGTAGCAAGACAATAGCGCTAAGCCCCCAGGTGTCCTGGCTAGTGTAGAGACGCAATAAAACTCAATATAGAACAGTTCAGTTTCGACGTACGTTTCGCTGGTATGCTTTGTCAAGGAATGTTAGTGCGCATGTCCAAGAGTCCTTTTAAACAATCCATTGATGAGTTTCTGCCAGGTTTGTGGTTACATACTCCATTTTGGAAGTTGGCATTTAGGTAATTTGTCATTAAACAACTAGTATGTTTTTCAACTTCTTTCAGTTTTATACATTTTGTTGATATATGCATAGATGTTAAGATGGATAACCAGAATTGGTAAATTATGCATTATAATGTTATAGCATTATACATATATGCAAAACTTCAAAAAGCATAATCACATTGTGCCTGCAATTAGTGTCTATACTGATTACATATGTAGGTATTTGTTTTCTTTAACCCCTTAATGTGAAGGTATTAGTTATATATATTTTTTATTTTTTTTATTTTTTTTGTGATGTTACTGACTATATGTCCTACGGACCATAATTAAACTACTAGCCTTATCATAAACCTAGTTGTGTCGCAATGTTTTTAAAAATAGATTTTATTTGTTAGCATGTAACATGTTTAAAAACATATATTGTACTTTTGTGTGTTTGCGCTGAAAAGTTATGATAGGATGTTGAGGTTACTGTTTCTAACTATGGGGGGTAGTTATCAAGCCGTCTACTTTTCTGGCTTCGCCGGCCCAATACGTCCGCCTAAGCTCGCCTACCTTCGCCGCCGCGGACCTTGAATACGTTCGCCTAAGTTATCAAATAAAGCTGTCAAAAAGCCGCGGGGCGTTGAGCAGCGGACTGTGACAGTTATCACTCATCCGATCTCGCTGCCCTTCGGCTTTTCCCAGCTTTATTGCTAGCCTGTCACTAAGCACTCACACTAAACTACACTGTTCTACCCCCTATACCGGCGCCCCCGGAGCCCCCCGCAACTAAATAAAGTTACTAACCCCTAAACCACCGCTCCTAGACCCCGCTGCAAGTCTTATAAATGTATTAACCCCTAAACCGCCGCTCCTAGACCCCGCCGCAAGTCTTATAAATGTATTAACCCCTAAACCGCCACTCCTAGACCCCGCCGCAAGTCTTATAAATGTATTAACCCCTAAACCGCCGCTCCCGGACACCGCTGCCACCTACAGTATACCTAGTAACCCCTATCCTGCCCCCCCTACACCGTCGCCACCTATAATTAATTTATTAACCCCTAATCTGCCCCCCCCTACACCGTCGCCACCTATAATAAATTTATTAACCCCTCTTATTAACTAAATGAATCCTATTTAAAACTAAATACTTACCTTTAAAATAAACCCTAATATAGCTACAATATAAATAATAATTATATTCTAGCTATCTTAGGATTTATATTTATTTTACAGGTAACTTTCAATTTATTTTAACCAGGTACAATAACTATTACATAGTTATTAACTATTTAATAGCTTACCTAGCTAAAAAAAAGAGAAATGTACCTGTGAAATAAATCCTAACCTAAGTTACAATTACACCTAACACTACACTATACTTTAATAAATTATTCCTATTTAAAACTAAATACTTACCTGTAAAATAAACCCTAAGATAGCTACAATGTAATTAATAATTATATTATAGCTATCTTAGGATTTATATTTATTTTACAGGTAACTTTGTATTTATTTTAGCTAGTTAGAATAGTTATTAAATAGTTATTAACTATTTAATAACTACCTAGCTAAAAGAAATACAAAATTACCTGTAAAATAAATCCTAACCTAAGTTACAATTAAACCTAATACTACACTATCATTAAATTAACTAAATAAACTACATACAAATAACTACAATTAAATACAATTACATAAACTAACTAAAGTACAAAAAATAAAAAAAGCTAAGTTACAAAAAATAAAAAAATAAGTTACAAACATGTTAAAAATAATACAACAATTTTAAGCTACTTACACCTAATCTAAGCCCCCTAATAAAATAACAAACCCCCCCAAAATAAAAAAAATCCCTACCCTATTCTAAATTAAATAAATTTCAAAGCTCTTTTACCTTACCAGCCCTTAAAAGGGCCATTTGTGGGGGCATGCCCCAAAAAGTTCAGCTCTTTTGCCTGTAAAAGAAAAATACAACCCCCCCAACATTAAAACCCACCACCCACATACCCCTAATCTAACCCAAACCCCCCTTACAAAAACCTAACACTAATCCCCTGAAGATCATCCTACCTTGAGTCGTCTTCACTCAGCCGAGCCACCGATGGAACTGAAGAGGACATCCGGAGCGGAAGAAGTCATCATCCAGGCGGCGCTGAAGAAGTCTTCGATCCGGCCGATGTCATCTTCAAAGAGGCGCTGAAGAGGTCTTCTATCCGGGCGAAGTCATCTTCCAAGCCGGGTCTTGAATCTTCCTTCCGCCGACGCGGAACCACCTTCTTCACCGACGGACTACGACGAATGACGGCTCCTTTAAGGGACGTCATCCAAGATGGCGTCCCCTCAATTCCGAGTGGCTGATAGGATTCTATCAGCCAATCGGAATTAAGGTAGGAAAATCTGATTGGCTGATCCAATCAGCCAATCAGATTGAGCTCGCATTCTATTGGCTGATCGGAACAGCCAATAGAATGCGAGCTCAATCTGATTGGCTGATTCCATCAGCCAATCGAATTGAACTTGAATCTGATTGGCTGATTCCATCAGCCAATCAGATTTTCCTACCTTAATTCCGATTGGCTGATAGAATCCTATCAGCCAATCGGAATTGAGGGGACGCCATCTTGGATGACGTCCCTTAAAGGAGCCGTCATTCATCGTAGTCCGTCGGTGAAGAAGGTGGTTCCGCGTCGGCGGAAGGAAGATTCAAGACCCGGCTTGGAAGATGACTTCGCCCGGATAGAAGACCTCTTCAGCGCCTCTTTGAAGATGACATCGGCCGGATCGAAGACTTCTTCAGCGCCGCCTGGATGATGACTTCATCGGATGGAAGATTTCTTCAGCGCCGCTTGGAGGATTAACTTCTTCTGCTCCGGATGTCCTCTTCAGTTCCATCGGTGGCTCGGCTGAGTGAAGACGACTCAAGGTAGGATGATCTTCAGGGGATTAGTGTTAGGTTTTTGTAAGGGGGGTTTGGGTTAGATTAGGGGTATGTGGGTGGTGGGTTTTAATGTTGGGGGGGGTTGTATTTTTCTTTTACAGGCAAAAGAGCTGAACTTTTTGGGGCATGCCCCCACAAATGGCCCTTTTAAGGGCTGGTAAGGTAAAAGAGCTTTGAAATTTATTTAATTTAGAATAGGGTAGGGATTTTTTTTATTTTGGGGGGGTTTGTTATTTTATTAGGGGGCTTAGATTAGGTGTAAGTAGCTTAAAATTGTTGTAATATTTTTAACATGTTTGTAACTTATTTTTTTATTTTTTGTAACTTAGCTTTTTTTATTTTTTGTACTTTAGTTAGTTTATGTAATTGTATTTAATTGTAGTTATTTGTATGTAGTTTATTTAGTTAATTTAATGATAGTGTAGTATTAGGTTTAATTGTAACTTAGGTTAGGATTTATTTTACAGGTAATTTTGTATTTCTTTTAGCTATGTAGTTATTAAATAGTTAATAACTATTTAATAACTATTCTAACTAGCTAAAATAAATACAAAGTTACCTGTAAAATAAATATAAATCCTAAGATAGCTATAATATAATTATTATTTATATTGTAGCTATATTAGGGTTTATTTTAAAGGTAAGTATTTAGTTTTAAATAGGATTCATTTAGTTAATAAGAGTTAATTTATTTAGATTTATTTAATTAATATTTAAGTTAGGGGGGCGTTAGGGTTAGGGTTAGACTTAGGTTTAGGGGTTAATAATTTTATTACAGTGGCGGCGGCGTAGTGGGGGGCAGGATAGGGGTTAATAAATTTATTATAGGTGGCGACGGTGTAGGGGGGGCAGTATAGGGGTTAATAAATTTATTATAGGTGGCGACGGTGTAGGGGGGCAGGATAGGGGTTAATACATTTAATATAGGTTGCGGCGGGTTCAGGGAGCGGCGGTTTAGGGGTTAATACATTTATTATAGTTGCGGTGGGCTCCGGGAGCGGCGGTTTAGGGGTTAATATGTATAGAGTAGCTTGCGGTGGGCTCCGGGAGCGGCGGTTTAGGGGGTAATAACTTTATTTAGTTGCGGCGGTGTAGGGGGGGTCAGATTAGCGGTGTTTAGACTCGGGGTACATGTTAGGGTGTTAGGTGTAGACATCTCCCATAGGAATCAATGGGATGTCTGTCAGCAGCGAACTTGTACTTTCGCTATGGTCAGACTCCCATTGATTCCTATGGGATCCGCCGCCTCCAGGCTGGCGCTTTGAAAACCAGGTACGCTGGGCCGTAAAATTGCCGAGCGTACCTGCTAGTTTTTTGATAACTAGCAAAAGTAGTGAGATTGTGCCGCACTTGTGTGCGGAACATCTGGAGTGACGTAAGAATCGATCTGTGTCGGACTGAGTCCGGCGGATCGAAGTTTACGTCACAAAATTCTACTTTTTCCGGTCTCGAGCCTTTGATAACTAAGGCGAATCAGCCGCGCCACAAATACGCTGCGGAATTCCAGCGTATTTGAGGTTGACGGCTTGATAACTAGGCCCCTATGTGTTTAATTTTACATTTGGGGTTCCATATATTGAAAATAAATTCGTGAAACATTCTAAAACTATTTAGCACTGATAATATAAGTGTGGACGTACATTGCATTGAAGATCCAGTATACGATGGTGACCATATGAAGTGGATGCTCCTTGCCCGATGTCTTCAGTATGGACCAGCTCCGTGCTGCCGGTATCAAGTTAGAAGACTTCTCACCGCCTGGATGAGGACTTCTCCGCTTGGATGAAGATAGAAGAGGCCACCTACACTTCTCGATGCCTGGATGAAGATCCTTCAAGCGGGACTTCAAAATCTGTAAGTTTTTTTTTGTTTTTTTAAGGGTTTTTTTTTTTTTTTTTTAGTTTAGGGTTTGGGCTTTTTTAATAGAGCTAAATGCCCTTTTAAGGGGGTGTTAGGGTTAGGTTTAGGGTTAGGCTTAGGGTTACGTTAGGGTTAGGTTTAGTGATTAATGTAGTTTTATTTAACTTGTTGTGATGTGGGGGCTGGCGGTTTAGAGGTTAATAGATTTATTTAGTGGTAGTGATGTGGGAGGCCAGAGGTTTAGGGGTTAATAAATTTATTTTGTTATGGCGATATCGGGGAGCGGCGGAATAGGGGTTAATAGATTTATTATAGTGTGGGCAATGTTGGGGTGCAGGAGAATAGGGGTTAATAACGTTAGTATAGTGGCGGCAATATCGGGAGTGGAAGATTAGGGGTTAATAGTTTTATTTAGGTGGTGGCGATATCGGGAGCTGCAGATTAGGGGATAATAACATTAAGTAGGTGACAGAGATGTTTAGACGTGGGGTTTATGTTAGGGTGTTAGCTTTAAACATTATTTTTTTCCCCCATAGACATCAATGGGGCTGCGTTACAAAGCTTTTCATTCCCCAAACGCATGTGTTAGTTTTTTTTAGCCCGCTCTCCCCATTGATGTCTATGGGGAAAGCGTGAACAAGCACGTCAAAGCAGCGCTTGGTTTTGGTGCGGTATAGAGCTTAACTCACAAGCCTGCTTTTTAAAAACTTGTAATAGCAGCGCTATATAGGGTGATATAATGCTGCTTTTGTTGCAGTCGTTAAAATCCCTATAGTGCTCATAACTCATAATCTAGCTGTATATCTTAATATCTATATACAATCAAACCTAACTAATAACTATATCTTATTAACTATTTACAAATCTAACCTAACTAATAACTAAATATTATTAAATATTTACAAATCTAACCTAACTAATAACTATCGGCTAGATTACGAGTTTTGAGTTATGAGTAAAAAAGCAGCGTTAAGGCTTATAACGCTGCTTTTTTACAACTGCTGCTATTACGGGTCTTGTAGGTACAGCTCTCGTAAAGTCTTTTTTCAATTGGACTTCCATAGAGCCGATATTTCAAGCTTTTTTTTTTAGGCCAAAAAGTGAGTGGTACAGCCTATCCTGCAAGATTCGTAACGCATTCTAAATTCAGAAGTTATGAGTTTTGCACTACAAAGCTGTAGCATAAAACTCATAACTAAAGTGCTAAAAAGTACACTAACACCCATAAACTACCTATGAACCCCTAAACCGAGGCCCTCCTGCATCGCAAACACTATAATAAAAATATTAACCGCCGCACTCCCGCATCGCAAACACTAGTTAAATATTATTAACCCTTAATCTGCTGCCCCTAACATCTCCGCCACCTACCTACATTTATTAACCCCTAATCTGCAACCCCCAACGTCGCCGCCACTATACTAAAGTTATTAACCCATAAACCTAAGTCTAACCCTAACCCTAACACCCCCTAACTTAAATAAAAATTAAAATAAATCTAAATAAAACCTACTATCATTACCTAAATATTTCCTGTTTAAAACTAAATACTTACCTATAAAATAAACCCTAAGCTAGCTACAATATAACTAATAGTTACATTGTATCTTGCTTAGGGTTTATTTTTATTGTACAGGCAAGTTTGTATTTATTTTAACTAGGTAGAATAGTTACTAAATAGTTATTAACTATTTACTAACTACCTAGCTAAAATAAATACAAATTTACCTGTAACATAAAACCTAACCTGAGTTACACTAACACCTAACATTACACAACAATTAAATAAAATTACCTAAATTACAAAAAAAACAAAACACTAAATTACAAAAAATAAAAAACAAATTATCAGATATTTAAAAGTATTACACCTAATCTAATAGCCCTATCAAGGGCCTTTTGTGGGGCATTGCCCCAAATAAATCAGCTCTTTACCTGTAAAAAAAAGACAAACAACCCCCCAACAGTAAAACCCACCACCCACTCAACCAACCTCCCCAAATAAAACCCTAACTAAAAAAACCTAAGCTCCCCATTGCCCTGAAAAGGGCATTTGGATGGGCATTGCCCTAAAAAGTTCATTTAGCTCTATTGCTACCCAAACCCTAATCTAAAACTAAAACCCATCCAATAAACCATTAAAAAACTAACACTAACCCCCAAAGATCCACTTACAGTTTTGAAGAGCCGATATCCATCCTCAACAAAGCCGGGAGAAGTCCTCAACAAAGTGGCAAGATGTCCTCAATGAAGCCGGGAGAAGTCTTCATCCAAGCTGGGAGAAGTGGTCCTCCAGACAGGCAGAAGTCTTCATCCAGATGGCATCTTCTATCTTCATCCATCCGGCGCGGATCGGGTCCATCTTCAAGACATCCGGCGCGGAGCATCCTCTTCTTACGACGACTCCCGATGAATGAAGGTTCCTTTAAGTGACATCATCCAAGATGGCGTCCCTTAGATTCTGATTGGCTGATAGAATTCTATCAGCCAATCAGAATTAAAGTTGAAAAAATCCTATTTGCTGATGCAATCAGCCAATAGGATTTAACTTCAATCCTATTGGCTGATCCAATCAGCCAATAGGATTGAGCTCGCATTCTATTGGCTGTTCCAATCAGCCAATAAAATGCAAGCTCAATCCTATTGGCTGATTGGATCAGCCAATAGGATTAAAGTTCAATCCTACTGACTGATTGAATCAGCCAACAGGATTTTTTCAACCTTAATTCCGATCAGCCAATTGGAATCTAAGGAATGCCATCTTGGATGATGTCACTTAAAGGAACCTTCATTTGCAGGAGTCGTCGTAAGAAGAGGATGATCTGCGCCGGATATCTAAAAGATGGACCCGCTCTGCGCCGGATGGATGAAGATAGAAGATGCCGTCTAAATGAAGACTTCTGCCCATCTGGAGGACCACTTCTCCCGGCTTGGATGAAGACTTCTCCCGGCTTCATTGAGGACTTCTTGCCGCTTTGTTGAGGACTTCTCCCGGCTTCGTTGAGGATGGATTCGGCTCTTCAAAACTGTAAGTGGATCTTCGGGGGTTAGTGTTAGGTTTTTTTAAGGGTGTATTGGGTGGGTTTTAGTTTTAGATTAGGGTTTGGGCAGCGATAGAGCTAAATGGCCCTTTTAAGGGCAATGTCCATCCAAATGCACTTTTCAGGGCAATGGGGAGCTTAGTTTTTTTTAGTTAGGGTTTTATTTGGGGGGTTGGTTGGGTGGGTGGTGGGTTTTACTGTTGGGGTGTTGTTTGTATTTTTTTTACAGGTAAAAGAGCTGATTTCTTTGGGGCAATGCCCCGCAAAATGCCCTTTTCAGGGCTATTGGTAGTTTAGTTTATGCTAGGTTTTTTTTTTATTTTGGGGGGGCTTTTTTATTTTGATAGGGCTATTAGATTAGGTGTAATTATTTAAAATATCTTGTAATTTGTTTTTTATTTTGTGTAATTTAGTGGTTTTTTTGTAATTAAGGTAATTGTATTTAATTTAGGTAATTTATTTAATTGTAGTGTAAAGTTAGGTGTTAGTGTAAGACAGGTTAGGTTTTATTTTACAGGTAAATTTGTATTTATTTTAGCTAGGTAGTTAGTAAATAGTTAATAACTATTTAGTTACTATTCTACCTAGTTAAAATAAATACAAACTTGCCTTTAAAATAAAAATAAAACCCTAACCTAGATACATTGTAACTATTAGTTATATTGTAGCTAGCTTAGGGTTTATTTTATAGGTAAGTATTTACTTTTAAATAGGAATTATTTAGTTATTAATAGTAGGTTTTATTTAGATTTATTTTAATTATATTTAAGTTAGTGGGTGTTAGGGTTAGGGTTAGACTTAGGTTTAGGGGTTAATAACTTTAGTATAGTGGCTGCGACGTTGGGGGCGACAGATTAGGGGTTAAGAAATGTAGGTAGGTGGCGGCGATGTTAGGGGCGGCAGATTAGGGGTTAATAATAATTAAATATTGTTTGAGATGCGGGAGTGCGGCGGTTTAGGGGTTAATATGTTTATTATAGTGGCGGTGATGTCCGGAGCGGCAGATTAGGGGTTAATAATTATAAGGTAGGTGTCTGCGATGTCGGGGGCGACAGATTAGGGGTTAATAAGTGTAAGAATAGGGGTGTTTAGACTCGGGGTTCATATTAGGGTGTTAGGTGTAAACATAACTTTTCTTTCAACATAGGAATCAATGGGGCTGCGTTACGGAGCATTACGCTGCTTTATTTCAGGTGTTAGGCTTTTTTTCAGCTAGCTCTCCCCATTGATGTCTATGGAAAAATCGTGCACAAGCACGTACAACCAGCTCACCGCTGACTTAAGCAGCGTTGGTATTGGAGTGTGGTATAAAGCTCAATTTTGCTCTACGCTCACTTCTTGCCTTTTAACGCCAGGTTTATGAAAACCTGTAATACCAGCGCTGTAGGTAAGTGAGTGGTTACAATAACGTGCAAGTTAATATCGCACCCCTGATAACGCAAAACTCGTAATCAAGCCGAATATATTATTAACTATTTACAAATCTAACCTAACTATTCACTATATCTTATTAACTATATGCAATCCTAACCTAATAACTATTACATATTTACTAATTTATATAAACTACTAGCTAATCTATATTCTTCTGATACTAAATCATTTGGGGTACTTTTCCATTACCGGACCACCACTGCCAGCAAATTGTGCTATACAATAGAAGCTGAAATTCTTCCATCTCCACCTCTTCTTTCTGTGGGATTTAAGGGACGTGAAGGGACATATTTATCAAGCTCCGTATGGAGCTTGATGCCCCGTGTTTGTACGATCGGGTTGATTTACACCCCCTGCTAGCAGCAATTGGCCGCAAATCTGCAGGGAGGGGCATTGCACCAGCAGTTCACAATAACTGCTGGTGCAATGATAAATTCAGAGAGTGTATGCTGTCGACATTTATCAATGTGCAGCAGACATGATCCGCAATATAGGATCATGTCCACTCGCACATTAATAAATAGGAACCTATGTTTCAATTCACGAGTGTATGCCAGATGAGCACTGCAATGATTTATGCTTTCTTTGGAGTGACTTATTTATTCATGTGGGGGATTCTGTGGAATAAAAAGAACAAAAGTATCTCATAAAAGTGAGTACACCCCTCACATTTTTGTAAATATTTTATTATATATTTTCATGTGACAACACTGAAGAAATTACACTTTGCTACAATGTAAAATAGTGAGTATATGGTCTGTATAACAGTGTAAATTTGCTGTCCCCTCAAAATAACTCACAACACAGCCATTAATGTCTAAACTATTGGCAACAAAATTGAGTACACCCCTAAGTGGAAATGTCCAAATTGGGCCCAATTAGCCATTTTCCCTCCCCGGTGTCATGTGACTCGTTAGTGTTACAAGGTCTCAGGTGTGAATGGGGAGCAGGTGTGTTAAATTTGGTGTTATCGCTCTCACACTCTTTCACACTGGTCACTGGAAGTTCAACATGGCACCTCATAGCAAAGAACTCTCGGAGGATCTGAAAAAAAAGAATTGTTGCTCTACATAAAGATGGCCTAGGCTATAAGAAGATTGCCAAGACCTTAAAACTGAGCTGCAGCATGGTGGGCAAGACCATACAGTGGTTTCACAGGACAGGTTTCACTCAGAACCGGTCTCGCCATGGTCGACAAAGAAAGTTGAGTGCACGTGCTCAGCGTCATATCCAGAGGTTGCCTTTGGGAAATAGACGTATGAGTGATGCCTGCATTGCTACAGAGGTTGAAGGGGTAGGAGGTCAGTCTATCAGTGTTCAGACTATCCACTGCACATTGCAACAAATTGGTCTGCTTGGCTGTCGTCCCAGAAGGAAGCCTCTTCTAAAGATGATGCACAAGAAAGCCCACAAACAGTTTGCTGAAGACAAGCAGACTATGGACATGGATTACTGGAACCATGTCCTGTGGTCTGATGAGACCAAGATAAACTTATTTGGTTCAGATGGTGTCAAGCATGTGTGGCACAAAACCTTGGAACCATCAGTCTAAAACAACTCGTCAACTCCCCAACCCACTCAGCCGGACACACACTCGACCCTATCTTCTCTGCATTCAACCACATCTCAGTCAACCACATCACCGAACTCCATTGGACCGACCACCATTGCATACATTTTTCCTTCAACAAACCCACCGCACACCTCCGGCAGCACCACCCACCCCGCAGAAACTGGAACAACATCACCGAAGACCAACTGCACTCCCCCCTGAACAAGTGCCCCCCAGCCACCTCCACAGATGCCAACTCCTCCACCCGCAACCTCCACCACTGGCTCACAGACTGCGCCAACACCCTTGCCCCTCTCAAGAAACCGTCCAACCGCCAACCCACCAACATGGCTAGTTGGTTCACTCCTGCCCTCCAGGACTCCAAACGCCACTGCAGGCGATTAGAATGGACCTGGAGATCCAGCAAGACCCCCTCAAATAAAACAGCCTACAAAGAAGCCATCACTACCCACCACCACCTCATCAAAACCACCAAGAAGACAGCCATCCAAGATAGAATCAATGCCAACGTCCACAACAGCAAGGAGCTGTTCACAGTAATCAAGAAATTCTCCAATCCCAACAGCAACACCAACAACATCCCGCCCTCCCAGGATCTCTGCAATAACCTTGCAATGTACTTCCACCGCAAGATTGTTGACATCTATGACAGCTTCGTGCCCCAGAACTCACCCACCACCGCCTACCCACCAACTCCCACGATACCTCACCCAAATACACCACCACCTACCCCCCACTGACCATCTGGAGCCCCCTCACCACAGAGGACACCATCAGGATCATGAGATCAATCACCTACGGAGCACCCTCGGACCCATGCCCGCATCACATTTTCAACAAAGCGGTTGACACCATTGCCCCCGAGCTCTGCAGCACCATCAACTGCTACATCAAAACCGGCACCTTCCCGGATGACTGGAAGCACGCAGAATTAAAACCCCTACTGAAAAAACCCATGGCTGACCCCAATGATCCGAAGAACTACCGCCCAATCTATTTGCTCCCCTTTGCGGCCAAAGTCATTGAGAAGTCCATCAACACGCAACTCGTTGACTACATTGAAGCCAACCACACCCTGGACCCCTCCCAATCCGATTTCAGGAGCAACCACAGCACCGAGACTGCCCTCCTCACCACCACAGATGACATCCTCGCCCTACCCTACTGAGGAGAGATTGCCGCCCTCATTCTCCTAGACCTCTCAGCAGCATTCGACACTGACTCCCACCTCACCCTCCACAACCGACTACACGATGCTGGCATACGTGACAAAGCCCTGGAATGGATCACCTCCTTCCTCACCGGCAGAACCCAGAAAGTTAGACTCCCACCCTTCACCTCCAAGCCCACAGAAATCAGCTGCAGTGTACCCCAAGGCTCTTCTCTAAGCCCCACCATATTCAACATCTACATGGCCCCTCTCTCTGCCATCGCCAGACGACATGACCTCAACATCGTCTCCTATGCTGATGACACCCAGCTAATCAACTCACTCACCAGTGACCCCACCACCACCAAGAGAAATGTCCACGAAGGGCTGACAGCAGTCGCCACCTGGATGAACTACAACTGCCTAAAGCTGAACGCAGACAAGACCGAAGTCCTCCTCCTCAGTCCCACCACATCCGCGTGGAATAACTCCTGGTGGCCCACAGCCCTCGGACACCCTCCAACCCCCACGGACCATGCACGAAATCTAGGCGTCATCCTGGACTCATCGCTCTCTATGGACTGGCAAATCAACGCCGTCTCTTCTGCATGCTTCCACACACTTCACCTGCTGTGAAAGATCTTCAAATGGATCCCAACCGAGACCAGAAAGACTGTCACTCACGCCCTCGTCAGCAGCCAACTGGACTATGGTGACGCACTCTACACTGGCACCACCATCAAGCTCCAAAAGAAACTACAGCGCATCCAGAACTCCTCAGCCAGACTAATCCTTGACATCCCTCGTCAATGCCACATCACCAAATACCTGCGGGACCTGCACTGGCTCCCCATCAACAAAAGAATAACCTTCAAGCTTCTCACCCACGCATTCAAGGCCCTCCACAACATCGGTCCCGAATACTTGAACCACCGCGTTACCTTCTACACCCCTGCCAGACAACTTTGATCGACCGACCAAGCCCTCGCTGTCATCCCCTGCATCAGGAAAACCACAGCGGGAGGCAGATCCTTCTTTCACCTGGCTGCCAAGACTTGGAACACCCTCCCGCTGCACCTTAGACAAGCTACCGCCCTAACTAAGTTCAGAAAGGACCTCAAGACCTGGCTCTTCGACTGAACTGCAACCCTCAGCGCCTTGAGACCCTTACGGGTGAATAGCCGCACTTTACAAGAACCCAATAGATAGATAGATAGATAGATGACAGCAACCAGGTGAGGAGTACAAAGACAAGTGTGTCATGCCTACAGTTAAGCATGGTGGTGGGAGTGTCATGGTCTGGGACTGCATGAGTCTTGCCAGCACTGGGGAGCTACAGCTCATTGAGGGAACCATGAATGCCATCATCTACTGTGACATAGTGAAGCAGAGCATGATCCCCTCCCTTCAGAGACTGGCCCGCAGGGCAGTATTCCAATGTGATAACGACCCCAGACACACCTCCAAGGAGACACAACAAAAGTACAGTGGCACCACTATGGCTAGCTTTTCTATGATTTCAGTAGTTTAGAGACTCTCTATTTTGTCGTCTCAATATATAATTTAAACAGAAAAGTGGTGCTGTGCAGTGTGGAAACGTTACACACAAATGAGGGAAAGACCCTCGAGATAGACTGCACTAATAGCACTCTTAGCCTGGACTAGTGAGAGAGATTCTTAGAACAAATAAAATATAACTTTTATTTATACAAAATTATAATTAGGGCCCAATGTGAAAACACATTAAAAACAACTAAAGATCTGCTGACCTGTATCCTGTGGATAAAGTGATATGCCTTTGAGGTATTATAAATGTATACAGGAATACACAGATGCGGTTAATATTTCCTATAGCCACCTGCTTACTAGAGCTGTGTGGAGATAGATATTGGAGCCAATTCTAAGTTGATAAATTTAAATAATGCTAACAGACAACACTATCACTTATTGCTGTGGTTGAGAAATGAAAATGTGTGCATGTTGGGTCAGGTTTATTGATTTGTTGTGCTTACAAGTGTGTAAGATATGCTTGACTACCACCAGTATTAGAGATTTACAACAAAGAAAAGGTTATTGTAGCTGCCATCAATCTGTTGAAATATTGTGATATAAAGTAGTGATTAATTTGTATCTGCTAAAAGGTAATAACTAGTCACGGATTCAAAGATAATTTGAATACCTTCCTTTGTATATTTCCCCAGAACTATTGTTAGGTACTTGATAGTAGTATTATAATTAGCGTTTAGTTCGTCTCCATATCATATAGTGAAAGTACTTATATACAAATTTTATAACCTGCTTCCCCTTAGGGAGCTATGTTGGATTGGAGATACTTTCTGCAGCCTAATGTACTAACTGCAGTCAAGGCTGGAGTTACTATTAAATTGAATACTAAATATCAGTGTGCTTATTATGTGGTAAAATAATTTCTTAACCTCGTTGTATATCACTTATAATTGTGTAACATAACATACGCTTGTCTGAGTAAGTCACGATTTAGAATAGTATAATCATTACTGCTACTGAGGTATTTTTCAATACATGGGAGAACACTGAAATTGCTAAATTCTAGTATGCTACTTGCTTTGTCTAGACTCCGAGTTATAAATACATTAACCGTAACGGTGTAAAAGTTAATATCTGCTGATTTAACAAGGACTAGAGTACATATAGAATATCTAGTCGGGTTACTTAAATATATGTAAAAAAATATATCTGAACTGGGTCTGAGGCAGTATTTTCCTAGTAGATACTGTTGTGACGTTTATTCGTTACCCTGATTGACTTGCAGCCATATAAAATAACCGTGTTGTAGGTCCTACTGATTAGAGTCAGGGTGTTAGAAATAAATATCCCTCTTTAAGAATATATTACTAAATAATATAATATTTTCAAAACACTCAGCTATAAGTGTGAGTTTAGCGGTTTAAATGATAATATTTACACTTAATATCAATAGTTCGATTTATTACTCTGTGTCATTAAATTTAGCTAAGTAAAAAAAATTTATATGAGTGTCTGTAACTAATTCAGTCTTAAATTATTGTGGTACCAGTTTGAAGTAGCTATGAATCAGAGCTTATGATTGTTACACCTCTGCTTGCTAGTAGTATACTTAGTTGCATTGTTACTAAATCTATGAATTATTTATAGGAACTCTTACATTGCTGTACTTTGCTTGAAACAAAGTGATAGTACATGTTACAAAATGTCTATTGTTTCAATAGTTTCTTTTGGTTAATGGCCCTTAATAAAAAGGTTACCTCTACACCTATAGTCATTTCCCTTGCTGAAGGAGCTGCTTTGCTAAGTAATATCAATAATTATTTCTGATATAATACCACTATGAGCAGTCAGCAACTCCTGAGCCAATTAATATACTGGTTCGAATATTCAGCCCTTAGTAAGGTGTCTATGAATCAAAGTTTGTGCTTATTATGGCTCAGCGTGGTGGCTACGCTAAAGTAGCTGCGGTATATTTTGCGGTTATCCTTAAATTATTAGTAAGGTATAAGAGGATTACCGCAAATACGGTCAACAGTTCTAAAGTAATATTTAAAAAAAAAATTAAAAAATAGAGCTCCCTTTAGCTCTCTACCCCCAATGCATTTCGCCCGAATAGGGCTTTTTCAAAGGCGGCGAGCCGCCGGATATGTGACTGTAAATACTGACACTGAGCCCGGTCAGTGTCTAATTTCTCTAAGGTTATTGGATAGGCTTCCTGTCAATCTTTACCTGCACAGCCTATAATAACAACAGCATTGTTCGTATTGACTATCATTGCTTAGAGATGAACATTGCTGTTAACATGTGATATAAAGGGAAGATTCCCGATATTTCTATATGTTAAATCACAGACTCTGTTTAGATGGTGACAGTAGTATTTAAATCAGTTTATTGATGGATTCTAGTGATTGACATATACTAAAGTGAAAAATCTCTAATTAAAGTGACTATGGAGGTATACTGCATATTATCAGTGTTCCAAATATTTGTCCTGATTCAAATCAGGACAAATTTTTTTTTTTTTTTGAATATTACTTTAGAACTGTTGACCGCATTTGCGGTAATCCACTTATACCTTATTAAAAATATAAGCATAACCGCAAAATATTCTGCAGCTACTATAGCATAGCCACCACACTGGGCCATAATAACTACAAACTTTGATTCACAGACACCTTACTAAGGGCTGAAAATTCGAACCAGTATATTAATTGGCTCGGGAGTTGCTGACTGCTCATAGTGGTATTATATCAGAAATAATTATTGATATTACTTAGCAAAGCAGCTCCTTCGGCAAGGGAAATGACTATAGGTGTAGAGGTAACCTTTTTATTAAGGGCCATTAACCAAAAGAAACTATTGAAACAATAGACATTTTGTAACATGTACTATCACTTTGTTTCAAGCAAAGTACAGCAATGTAAGAGTTCCTATAAATAATTCATAGATTTAGTAACAATGCAACTAAGTATACTACTAGCAAGCAGAGGTGTAACAATCATAAGCTCTGATTCATAGCTACTTCAAACTGGTACCACAATAATTTAAGACTGAATTAGTTACAGACGCTCATATATATTTTTTTCACTTAGCTAAATTTAATGACACTGAGTAACAAAACAAACTATTGATATTAAGTGTAAATATTATCATTTAAACCGCTAAACTCACAATTATAGCTGAGTGTTTTGAAAATAATATATTATTTAGTAATATA
Source organism: Bombina bombina (assembly GCF_027579735.1). Taxonomy (NCBI): domain Eukaryota; kingdom Metazoa; phylum Chordata; class Amphibia; order Anura; family Bombinatoridae; genus Bombina; species Bombina bombina. The sequence continues at coordinate 251,369,357 of NC_069506.1, read as the reverse complement.
TTCTTAAAGAGGGATATTTATTTCTAACACCCTGACTCTAATCAGTAGGACCTACAACACGGTTATTTTATATGACTGCAAGTCAATCAGGGTAACGAATAAACGTCACAACAGTATCTACTAAGAAAATACTGCCTCAGACCCAGTTCAGATATATATTTTTACATATATTTAAGTAACCCGACTAGATATTCTATATGTACTAGACAAAGCAAGTAGCATTCAAGTATTTAGCAATTTCAGTGTTCTCCTATGTATTGAAAAATACCTCAGTAGCAGTAATGATTATACTATTCTAAATCGTGACTTACTCAGACAAGCGTATGTTATGTTACACAATTATAAGTGATATACAACGAGGTTAAGAAATTATTTTACCACATAATAAGCACACTGATATTTAGTATTCAATTTAATAGTAACTCCAGCCTTGACTGCAGTTAGTACATTAGGCTGCAGAAAGTATCTCCAATCCAACATAGCTCCCTAAGGGGAAGCAGGTTATAAAACTTGTATATAAGTACTTTCACTATACAGTATGATATGGAGGCGAACTAAATGCTAATAATAATACTACTATCATGTACCTAACAATAGATCTGGGGAAATATACAAAGGAAGGTATTCAAATTATCTTTGAATCAGTGACTAGTTATTACCGTTTAGCAGATACAAATTAATCACTACTTTATATCACAATATTTCAACAGATTGATGGCAGCTACAATAACCTTCTCTTTGTTGTAAATCTCTACTACTGGTGGTATTCAAGCATATCTTACACACATGTAAGCAAAAAAATCATAAACCTGACCAAACATGCACACATTTTCATTTCTCAACCACAGCAATAAGTGATAGTGTTGTCTGTTCGTATTATTTAAATTTATCAACTTAGAATTGGCTCCTATATCTATCTCCACACAGCTCTAGTAAGCAGGTGGCTATAGGTAATATTAACCGCATCTGTGTATTCCTGTATACATTTATAATACCTCAAAGGCATATCACTTTATCCACGGGATAAAGGTCAGCAGATCTTTAGTTGTTTTTAATGTGTTTTCACATTGGGCCCTAATTTTAATTTTGTATAAATAAAAGTTATATTTTATTCGTTCTAAGCATTTCTCTCACTAGTCCAGGCTAAGAGTGCTATTAGTGCAGTCTGTCTCAAGGGTCTTTCCCTCATTCATGTGTAACACCTCCAAGGATGACCACTGTCTTGCTAAAGAAGCTGAGCATAAAGGTGATGGACTGGCCAAGCATGTCTCCAGACCTAAACCTTATTTAGCATCTGTGGGGCATCCTCAACTGAAGGTGGGGGAGTGCAAACTCTGTAACTGTCAGGGTGCCAGGAATCAGACTGAGACGAGAAGTGCAGAAATAATTACACCTTTATTAATAGCAAAAAATAATAAAAAGTCCACAAGTCAAATAACAAGCCAGGAATCAGAACCAGAGCTGGTAGTCAGACAAGCCGAGTCAGGAGCCAAAGCGAGTAGTCAGACGAACCGGAATCAGGAACAAGGAGAACAGCTTAGTCAGGAACAAGCCAGGGATCAGGAACCAGGAAGGACCTCAGACAGCCAGGTAATACACAGGAGCTCTCACAAACAGGTCTGAGACAACGCAAGGACAAAGCATACTGAACAGAGGCACTTTAAATAATAAGTGATGACATCACAATTCTGAGACTGCATCCTGTCTCACATGGATGATGTAAACCAGTCTGGCCATAAAAGGAAGTGCAGGAAGTGAGCAGCATCCCCCACAATGCACCATAGTCAGGAAGAGAGGTGAGTAAAATGGCTGCCAGCAGCACATGGCAAATAAGTCAGGAAAAACCCTGACAGTACCCTCCCCTCAACGACCCCTCCCCCGCGGGAGGACAAAAGGCTTATTGGGGAAACGGGCATGGAAGGCACGGAGGAGGGCGGGAGCATGAACATCAGAGGAGGGAACCCATGAATGCTCCTCTGGACCGTAGCCCCTCCAGTGAACCAAATACTGTACGAGGCCCCTGGACATACGAGAGTCAATAATGCTGCTGACCTCATACTCCTCATGGTTGTCAACAAAGATAGGATGGGGATGATGCAACACAGTGGTAAACTGATTACAAACCAATGGTTTCAAGAGGGAGACATGAAAAACATTGGAGATGCGCATTGCAGGAGGAATGTCAAGAACGTAGGCCACAGGATTGACTCGTCGGAGTATTTGAAAAGGACCAACATAACGGGGAGCCAGTTTATTGGAAGGCACATGAAGGTTCAAGTTATGGGAGGACAGCCAAACTCTCTCACCAACCTGGTAGGAAGGTGCAGGCAGATGCCTACGATCAGCCTGGAACTTTTGGCGCTGCATAGAACGATGAAGGCAATCCTGAATCTGCACCCACATGGAACGGAGTTACCGGAGATGCTCCTCCAAAGCCGGAATACCCTGAGCCATGAATGAATCGGGCAACAAGGATGGTTGAAACCCAAAATTCGCCATGAACTGGGATAACTTGGAGGAAGCATTAATAGCACTATTACGAGCAAACTCTGCCCAAGGTAGCAGTTCAGACCAATTATTGTGGTGATCTGAGACATAGCAACGGAGGAACTGTTCCAGAGCTTGATTAGACCATTCCGCAGCCCCATTGGATTGAGGGTGATATGCAGAGGAGAAGGAGAGCTGGATCCCCATTTGAGCACAAAAGGAACGCCAAAATCTGGAGACAAACTGGCTACCCCGGTCCGACACTATCTCCTTGGGTAACCCATGTAAACGGAAGACCTCATGGGCAAAAATTGAAGCAAGCTCCTAAGCAGTAGGCAACTTCTTCAAGGGAATGCAATGTGAAATTTTAGAAAAACGGTCAACCACCATAAGGATAACAGTATTGCCATTGGAAACAGGGAGCTCGACAATGAAGTCCATGGAAAGATGTGTCCAAGGACGCTCACCATTAGCAATAGGTTGAAGAAGACCCAAAAGGAAGACGTCGAGGAGTCTTATTTTATGCACAAACTGAGCAGGAGGCAACATACGCAGCAACATCAGAACGAAGACCTGGTCACCAGAATTGTCGAGTGACAGACCAAATCATTTGGTTCTTGCCTGGGTGACCTGCGGCTTTAGGATAGTGGTAAGTGTGCAAAAGTTTAGTTCGAAGATTCTCAGGAACAAAACACTTACCACTAGGTTTCTCAGGAGGTACATTGGTTTGTGCAGCCAGGATCTCCTCCCCCAGGGAGAAGTCAAATTAGTATGTATGGTAGCCAAAATATGGTCAGGAGGTATAACTGGAGTAGATACAGACTCCTCCTTGGACAGAGGTGACTATGGAGGAGTCCACCCAGGAAAGGAGAACCATGACCAAAGGTTTCTCCTTTAGCGGTTCCGGGAACAAGGATAAACCACCTAAGGTCTGCCCCCGACAGGACCTTAGGTGTGAGCGTTTCCCAGCCATGTAGGACAAGACTTCAAAATTTGGCCCTGTAACCCACAATAGAGGCAGAGCCCCTCCCTCCTCCTAAAGGCCCTCTCCGCTGCGGAGAGATGTGTGAATCCCAACTGCATCGGCTCAGCAGTACCTGGTGACTTGGGACCAGGAGGCATGGGAGGTGAGGGAGGCATGGGTGGGAACGAACATGTAGGAGACAACGGTACAGGAGGCTTCCGCAAGCTCTCCTTGAAAGAAGGCCTCTCACTTAGTCTGATGTCAATTATGATCAAAAAAGACACCAATGCCTCGAGATCCTCTGGTAAATCTCTGGCAGCAACTACGTATTTAATCGCATCAGAGAGCCCATGAAAGACGGCGGCAACAAGGGCTTCATTGTTCCAGCCTACCTCTGCTGCAAGCGTACGGAACTCAATGGCATACTGAGCAACAGATCTTGTACCTTGCTGAATGGACATGAGTAGTTTAGCAGCAGATACCCATCAAATACCATTCAAAAGGAGGCCACAAATTCAGGGTAACTTGAAATCACAGGTTTATTAGTCTCTCACAAGGGATTAGCCCAGGCAAGAGCTATGTCAGAGAGTAACGAGATGAGAAATCCCACCTTAGCTCTGTCAGAGAGAAATGCCTGAGGTAACATCTCAAAGTAAATGCCCACCTGGTTCAAAAACCCTCTGCAATGATTAGGATCGCCTCCATATCGCTGAGGTAAAGGTGCAGAACCGGACATGCTCCTGGTAGGCATAGGTGCAGCAACGGAAACAGGAGCAGCCATAACTTGGGGGACACTTTGGTCCAAATGTACAGTGCGAGTCAGCAGGGTTTGCAGGTCTAGTGCAAATTGATACAAGCAGTGATCCTGTTCATCCATCCTGGAAATTATGGCAGGTAAAAGTGGATTATTAGCAACATCAGGATTCATGGTCCTTGCATAATGTCAGGGTGCCAGGAATCAGACTGAGACGAGAAGTGCAAAAATAATCACACCTTAATTAATAGCAAAAAATAATAAAAAGTCCACAAGTCAAATAACAAGCCAGGAATCAAAACCAGAGCTGGTAGTCAGACAAGCCGAGTCAGGAGCCAAAGTGAGTAGTCAGACGAGCCGGAATCAGGAACAAGGAGAACAGCAGAGTCAGGAACAAGCCAGGCATCAGGAACCAGGAAGGACGTCAGACAGCCAGGTAATACACAGGAGCTCTCACAAACAGGTCTGAGACAATCTGAACAGAGGCACTTTAAATAATAAGCGATGACATCACAATTCTGAGACTGCATCCTGTCTCACATGGATGATGTAAACCAGTCTGGACATAAAAGGAAAAGCAGAAAGTGAGCAGCATCCCCCACAATGCACCATAGTCAGGAAGAGAGGTGAGTAAAATGGCTGCCAGCAGCACATGGCAAACAAGTCAGGAAAAAACCCTGACAGTAACATCCACCAGCTCTGTGATGTCATCATGGAGGAGTGGAAGAGGACTCCAGTGGCAACCTGTGAAGCTCTGGTGAACTCCATGCCCAAGAGGGTTAAAGCAGTGCTGGAAAATGATGGTGGCCACACAAAATATTGAGACTTTGGGCCCAATTTGGATATTTCCACTTAGGGGTGTACTAACTTTTGATGCCAATGGTTTAGACCTTGGCTGTGTGTTGAGGACAGCAAATTTACACTGTTATACAGGCTGTACACTCACTACTTTACATTGTAGCAAAGTGTAATTTATTCAGTGTTGTCACATGAAAAGATATAATTAAAAAATTACAAAAATGTGAGGGGTGTACTCACTTTTGTGAGATACTGAAAGTATGTCATGCACCAAATTTTAATTTTACAAAGAGGCCTGTCATTTGGGTTTTCTCTTTTGTTAGCTATACATATGAGTAACTGGGTTGTGCAGGACTTAACTTACATTTTGTCATTATACTAATTTTACAAAGCCCATTTACTTTTTAGTTGTTCCAAAAGATGTTTTCCAAAGTTTAGCCACATCTGCTTGATATGTCCCATTCAGTAATACGTCCATTGCAGATTATCTCAGTTAATATATTTCCACCAAACGCTGACCTTAATTGAAATGTAATACATGTACATGTAAAAATTAATGTATGATTTCATCTTCCAATACAAAGCACTAAGTCCCTAAAATAC